>NC_135720.1:57609603-57891667 GCF_964656455.1 Halichoerus grypus
ATTAAAAACATGTATTAAATTTAATATTTTAGGGGCACCTGCATGGCTCAGTCAGTTGAGCGGCTGCCTTCGGCTCAGGTCATGATTCCTGGGTCCTGGGATCAAGCCCCACATCCGGCTCCCTGCTCAGCGGAGAGCCTGCTTCTCCCTCTCCCTCTGCCTGCCACTCTGCCTACTTGTGCTCTCTCTCTATCTCTCTGTCAAATAAATAAATAAAATCTTTAAAAAAAATTAATATTTTAAAGCATTAAATTTTCTGATATTTTAATGCAATGAACATTAAAAATGAATTTCTCAATTGGTATCTTAGGTATTCAAGTTATAACTTATTTCTTTGCTATACACGTGTGTTTATATATAAACATACTTTGAAAGTTTGCAATGACTAGGTGAATGGGTTTGGAAATTATCAAAAGGCTTTTGTTTCAGACTTTATCTTAAGAAAAAAAATTATTTCTGAAAGTATCATAAGAACATTCTTATGACCCTATTTTACTGATAATGAATCTTTGAAGCATATTCCTGAAAAGAGCATAAGTACCTGTGTTCAGTGAAAATATGATATTTGTAAAACTATATAAAGCCTAAAAGTCTTTAACACTGAAACAAGAAAGAAAAAAAAAAAACGAGGCAAAACTATATCCATAGAGAGTGGCACCTCGGTGGCACAGTTAAGTCACCAACTCTTGATTTTGGCTTAGGTCATGATCTCAGGGTTGTGAGATCAAGCCCCGCATTGGCTCCCTGCTCAGCAGGGAGTCTGTTTTCCCTCTCCCTTAATTCAACTATTAAGGTCCTTAAAATAAGGAAAGCAGTAAATACATACTGGGAGTTTATCACATGTTTAGTGCTTTATGTTAACAATCTATAAGATATATAATTATACCCCAGTTTACCTACAAAAAGTCTAGAGAGGTTAAATAAATCCCCAGTGAGTGACAGATATATTAATTCATGACACAACCTAGTCTATGCATTTAAACATTTTGTTAAACTGCATTGTATTGACTCAACAATCTTTATATCTATTATTAATAATGCTTTCTAATTATTTGGTCTTTATTTAATTGTTTTTGTAATAAATTAAAATGAAGCGTAAACTCATAGTGTTCTGAAAACAGTCAAGGGACCTACAGAGCACACTAATTTATTGTGTAACCTCTAATTAGCTGTAATTACAATATTTAATAAAGGAAACACCTACCGTTAGAGATAATCAAGTCTTTTCACTGAACTCCACTAGTGCTATGGTATATACAATAGGCTAATAACAATCAAAGGTATTATTCAAATGCTGTCAGGAAAAATAAATTACAATTTTTTGCCAACCCTGAACTATTCTTCCACTAAAACAGATTTAATACGGAAACTGGGTATAAGAAAGATAAATTATGTAATCATTCATAATTTAATTCCAATTAAGGTAGCATATCTTTTTCCTATAGGACACACTCACTCATGTATGCACATACATATGCAGACACATTCACTCATCTGGGTAGTTCTTTACTTATGAAACCGTTAAGGAATTTCTCTGAATACAGGAGGTCAATGAAAGTGCTCACCAGTGTGCACTAGATATTTACCAACTGCCACAGTCAATAATATCACAGCAAAAAGAACTTGAATTATTTCAGAATCTGACTTCTTTACTACTAAGACATTTAGAATTAAGCTTAATCTAGTCATATTTTTAAAAGCAATATTTTTGAGGAATCTATTATATTCAGTTTGCAATTATCAACATCTATGAATAAGCTCTAAAGTTTATTTTGTCTTTCTTCCAATCTATGTCAGTGTAGGAAAAGGGTATAAAAAAGAAAGGATGCTTTATGAATTATGTTTGCTACTTGTGAATATGTGTGATGAAGTGATAAGGTCATTGACTATTAGAAGGGCCGAAGAGCCTACATTTTGCTTGCGGCCAAGAGGGAAAACTGCTCTGTTTTGTCTTTAAATGAAAGTCTAAACATCAAAGATGGCAGTAGCAGTAAGTAATAGTAAGCCTCATTTTGCTTTATGGTATAATGAAAGAACCAACTTAATGACCATATGATGTCTTTAATCAGCTCTTAATATCAAAGAACAAAGTGGTATTATTGCCATTAGCACTTTTGGGAAAGAAATAGGAAAACAAATGAACAAAAGAATATTCAGCTGACCAAAGATGCTAATTAGTTTAAAGTGCATTTGCAACAACAAAAAAATAGCTCCCCCCTAAAAAAGGCATCATGGTGCATGAAAAATCAAGAACATTAACTGCCAAGGGTATTCTGGATTAAGTACAAGTTTCACAGTATTCAATCTGTAATTAATTGACAATCTAAAAAGATAATAAGTTTTTGTTGATAGTCCATAAAGTTGGATTCCCCCTACCAAAAAATAAACCCACTAAGCATGATTAATAGATACTTCTTAGCCACAATGCCAATTAAGATAATTTTCTCAAAGAATTTACAAAGCAGAGAAACTGGGTTTTTGTTTGTACATTTGTTTTAGAAATACCAAGTGATGCTTTTATGTTACAATTTCTATAGAAGAAGAGGAATTTTCATTTTAATTATTTTTATCTGAGAAATAAAACATTACACATTTTAAGTAACAATTTTTATATTTATCTAAGCCTATATTTTTAGGTCCAAAAATATGCCTTTCTCAAATCCCTTTCGAATTGTTGCCTAACCAGTGGCTATAAACTCTTACAGTGACAACTATTATCCATTATCCAGTACTTGACATGCCAGCTCAACATTGCTATTAACTGACTTTTCGAGTTTTCTCACTCCCTGTGGGGCCCTCTCTCCTAAGATTGATGAGGTGCAATGTGGTGTTTGAGCTGCCATGCTGACTTGACAAACAGCAAGAGTGGTCCCTGCACAGAGTGGAGGAGGGAAGGCAAAGGAGAGACAGAACCACAGTGTATCCTGGAATGACAACAGCCTCATACACTTGCCTTTCAAGGCAATTAAAACATTGTTTCTCAGATTTTACAGTTCTGTCAAACACAAAACTTCTTTCTTCGATTAAAGTCCCCCAAAGCTTCATTGGTACATATTGAAAATTAGAGAGGGATTAAACTTTTGTCCCTCAGACATTTTAGAGAAGCTAAGATAAAAGTTGCTGCTCTTTCCGAGTTTAAATATGTTGAAACTCTAATCACTTCTTATAATTCCCAAAATGGTGTTCTCTCTTACTTTTTAACTATTGAATTCACTCTGGCAGAGCTAAGGTAATAAAACCCATCATAGTCTAATTTTCAGACAGCTTGATAGAACCAATGTTCTTAGTATAGATAAAGTGTAATGAAGCACTTTCTTTCCCATAGGAAAGTCTTCGACTCATATGCTTTGATGCCAACTAGCCTTCACATCTGCTGTTTCACCATTGATAGCTGTAACTTGGCATGCTAAACTAGTGTCTGATGAAGCAGCTTTACTCAAAGGCACCATTTTATTTCTTGCAATGGGAACATAGTAAAATGGTGTTGGTTTCCTGTAGGCCTTATGCAAATCCCTGTAATAAACATAGGATCAGACCTCACATACAATAAATTGTGTGTTAGATGAGAATGGGGGAGGGAGACAATCTCCTTGAGTGAAAATAACCCCCTTACTATGCCAATAAATTAAATACATTATAAATAATTATTTTAAATATTCATTTCAAGACTAATATTAGATACTAATAAAAATACAATAATAATTTTAAAATGCCAACCTTACTTTATTAAATAAAATATTGCTACTTAACTTAATGTCAACATTAATCCATTACCCACAACCAATATCTTAAAATGATTAATGAAGAAAAAAATTATTTGGGAGTAAAAGAAAAATGGTACAGCTACAAAAATCTTTGCTGAGAGATTTCTTTTAGATTTCTAGAAAAGCTGTTTAATTAAAAATGAAGAAAACATCAACTTGGACAGATGAAATTTCAGTAACAGTATTAATCACTAATCTAAACTGACTGCCCAGATAGTGTTCAATCACATAAAGAGTTCAGGTTTTGTTTTACTTATTTAAGCATGCAGAAAAATCAAAACAATAAACCAGATTATATACAAACCTGAAACATGAGATAAAAAATTCACAATAAAGTTTCTATTGATTCTACATAGTCATTGAGTTATTACTTAATTGGTAACTTGCAAAGCAAGTTAGCAAGAACAGTTTTTGGCTTGGAAGCTCTAGTATATCTGGTTTTCGATCACCCACATCAGAGCAGAATGCCATGTGTGAGGAGAACTTGGTTTCAGCTGAGATTTCAGAGGGATAATGAGGAATTCCAAAGTAACTCCTCCACACAATTCTAATTGAGTGATAATTTGTCCTCATCAGTTAATATAAGTGCATTTTTTTCCACAAGGAAAGAGTGGCAGTAGTTCACCAAATATTACAGAATAGTATACTAAGCTCAGGAAACAAAACTACATGAGCCCAAATCTCGAACTGTTGGGTAGAATCTAACTCGATATAAAACTATAGAGTAAGGTACTTCATTTCTTCTTAATCTGGTCCCCATAATGTAAACACAGAAGTCACATGTACAATCCTTCCAAGACTTTAATATGCCTGCTCATGGGTCTTTAATTTCTCCTCCCTCCCCCATGGTAGAAGAACCTGTAATAAAGGCTTACAAAGAAATGTATCCACTCCCTAGATCCCATAGAATATATATTTTCTCAACTTTTACTCAGAGACACAAACAAAAGTCAGGTTTTACATCCCCCCCCCATAATTCCCCGAGAAAGGAGAAAGTTCTAGTTGTTTTCATCCTGCTACATGGTAATTCTCATGCCCACCAACTGGAGACTTCCAAGAATGGTGTTAGAAATGAAGATGTAATTAGATTATTTACTCTCAGCAGATCTCTTTTGAAAAAAGGCTTTAAACACAACCCAGGTAAATAATTTGAAAGAAGCAAGACTTAGTCAACAGATTTATCATCATTTCACTCTTCTGTCTGATATTTTGTGAGGTCTGGGTTTCAGAAAAGAAGAATGCCCAAATTAATATGAAAGAAGCAGAAGTAAATACAATTAGTTATTAACTATCAATGCCAATAATGAAGGGATTATTTATATTTCAAATTAATTTAACTCTTCCTGCACATTGGAATCACCAGAAGAGGTTATAAAAAACTCAGATGCCCAGAATCCCACCTGAAGATATTTTTATTATTTAGCCTAGAGAGGGGCCTGGGCCTCAGTATTCTCTAAAAACCCCCAAATTCTAATGTTCTAATGTGCAGACAGGTTGAGACTACTGATTTAAACAAATGGATATTTCAAAGATTTTTTAAACTTAGTGAATGATATACCCAAATAAGACAAAATAATGGCTCTATTCCTTGAAAAAGAAAAACTGATGTAAAAACCAAGGCTATACTCTTGCTTGTCAAAGTAATGTGATTGCCTATCACAGATAAGACCATATTCCCATGTAGCATTCATGCCATCCAGTCCCACTGGTTGCAGCACACCTACATCTACCATTTTGATGGATAAAAGACTGGCCCGTAAGTTGAAGTAAAGCTTTAACTGGGGATCCTGATAAAATAGTATTACTGACTTTGCTGGGCTATAGTCTAGAATTTATGAGGCATACATAGGGAGGTACAGCCAATCAACAAATAAAAAATTTTGATGCCAGTATACATATGCTCATATTAATACTCCATTTTTAAACGTTTTTAGGCACAGAGACGATATCCCCCAGGTGAGACCCAAAGCTGAAATTTGAGATCTAAATTATTGAGGAGAAAAGAGCAGTGTCATTTACTAAGCATAAATTGACCTGAAATAAATAAAAATGACTTGAAAGCAAAACTCTGTGGCAAATTAGACACGGCAACTCTTACACAAGCAAGTAATTACGAAAGAATCCCTGAACTCACTGAGGTAGCATAATGAATTTCTAATTATTATATTGTCAAAGAATCCCTCCCAGATATGTGGTGGAAAATGATTAGAAAACATAATAGTAAATTGAATACACAATGAAAGACATACTCAATTACTATCCATGTGCAGATAGTTATTGAACCTTCTCTTTGTGATGACCATACTTAACTGGGAATTTGCTACATCGAATATGAAAGGCATTTAAAGAATAAGTTCTGGAGATCTAATGTACAGCTTTGTGATTATAGTCAGCAATACAGTAGTATAAACTTTAAACTCACTAAGAGACTAGATTTTAATTGTTCTCACTACAGAAAGGAAATGATAATTATGTGATGTGATGGAGGGGTTAGCTAATGCTACATAATCATATTGCAATATATAAATTTATCAAATCAACATATACTCCTTAAACTTACACAAGTTGATGTCAATTATATCTCAATAAAAAAATAAAGCGAATTCAAAAGTCATTTCAGATTATCTTTCTCATCTTTGTAACCTATTTTAGGTCAATTTTATGCATACACAAATGGACTTTCAAGATGTTTTACCACCAATATAGTAAGAAGAAACTAAACACTCATTTTGGAAAACCCTTTTTCAATGTGAAAAGTAATTATAGATGTCATTCTGAAAATTTACTTCTCCAATGTGTAAATCACTTTATAGTAAATATATTATACTTTCATGACTAACCGCTGCTCTAAATAAAAACAACAAACAAAAATTATGTTTTGTAGAAATGAAGACAAATATGAGAAATGTCTAATGAATGGTATATGTTTCTAAATCCATTTATTAAGTATAGGCCATAAACTGCCAATTTTTTTATATTCTATCTCTCAACTCAAAAATTACTTATGTTCTTTTGGCATTTAAGAAGCAAAAATCACTCAGTCTTTAAAAAAATCATTACAGGCATGCCACACAAGCAATTCAGGCTTAAAAACCTATACTGTCACCCTAGCATAATCTAATTTTAGAAGACCATTGAACTGATAAGCTCAGAATAAGTAGCAGATTATAAAGAACATGTGATAGCTATATCTGCCCCAATGGCTTAAATCAAATGTTGTAGAAATTTAATGTGATCAATCAGTTGGGTCATGTGGGTGAGCCAAATGACTAATGCACTTAACTCTTCTGAGTAATGATGGTTATGCCATGCTATCTTTGGCTATTACTTTTATTTTTGGTACTACGAGTCCCTTGGTTATTGCTTTCATAATTAATAAGTCACTTAACCTCTCCATGGCCCAGTTTCCTCATCTGTTAAATGAGCATAATGATAATTGCTCCCTATCCTTAGGGGTTGCAGTAAAGATTAATGAGCTAGCATTTAGAATGTACTTTGAGTTCTCCTAAAGAGGGAGACTATGCACAAAGTAAAACAAAACAAAACCCTCTCTGTGGCTAAGTACCAAAAGATAAATCTTTCCCTCCAGATAGATTAATCCACTTGTTTGCATTCCTAACACTATAACCTATACTTCCGAAAAACTGACATTTAGCCCAAAGTTAAAAATGAAAATGCCATAGAGGGCTACATATTTTGAAAAAACATTTTTAATTCTCTACAAATTAGCAAACTTTTGAAGACAATCACACATTCTACCTAAAATCCTTTGTCATAGGTTTTCCATCAATGAATGCAATACTCATTGTGCCAAGGGATTACTGTACAGAATTGGTAAAAGAAGTGAGTTGCTGGGGCCCCTGGGTGGCTCAGTCATTAAGCATCTGTCTTCGGCTCAGGTCATGATCCCAAGGTCCTGGGATTGAGCCCCACATCTGGCTCCCTGCTCCGTGGGAAGCCTGCTTCTCCCTCTCCCACTCCCCCTGCTTGTGTTCCCTCTCTCGCTGTGTCTCTCTTTGTCAAATAAATAAATAAAATCCTAAAAAAAAAAAAAAAAAGAAGTGAGTTGCTGCCATAAAAAGAACCTAAATATGTAACACTGACTTAAGGTCACATAGTAGATTGCAATGAAATTATTAGAAGAAAATGGGGAAATGAGGATCTATGAATATAGGGGGAAATAATATTTTTAAAGTGTGCCTTAGAGTAAGTTGGAAGATTGAAATGCACTAATGATCTTTTGGACTTGGCCAAAAAAATTCTAGACAAAATGACAAAATATTCAAGGTATCAGCTAGTTACTTTTAGCTACATAGGATAAGGTAGTACTAGAAAGATATAGAATATTAACAATCATCATTAACAAACCATCTAGAAAGATATAGAATATTCACAGTACTAGAAAGATACAGAATATTAACAATCATTAACATGAAGAGCAAGGACGAGAAGAAGGTGGGGGAGAAATAATTTAAAAGAACCGAGTTGTTTGCAAACAGTACTTAGAGGTGATACAGTAGAGTTAGAATTTGCATGGTTGGGTAATTTTAAGTGTTCCTAATCTTCAATGTCTCAAGCCAGTAAAAGTTCTCCAGATTGTTTCAACATGGCGCCAGTCCTTAATTAAAGAACAAATTAAGCATGTCGCTTGAGCTGCTTCGTTAAGACCTCTGAGAAAGTTAAGGCAATGCCTTGTAGATTTTCTCCTCCAGTAAAAAGCTTCTATCCCATTGCAAAAATTAGTCTAGAAAGAGGCACATTTTAAAAAGAACTGTGGGTGTGGTTTTTAGATTATAAGTGGACTCAACTGGACATATTTAAAGGCCACGAAAGTTTAGCAGAAATGGTATGGGCAAAAGCACTGTCATCTTGGTGTAAAAGGATTTAATTTTAGAAGACCAATGAATTGGTAAACTCAGAATAAGTAGCAGATCATAAAGAACACATGATAGCTGTATCTGCCCCAATGGCTTAAAGCAATGTTTTAGAAATTTAATATGATCAAACAGTTGAGGTCATGTGGGTGAGCCAAATGACTAATGCATTAGCTTTTCTGAGTAATGATAGTCATGCCATGATATCTTTGGCTATTACTTTTATTGTTGATACTACAAATCCCTTGGTTACTGCTTTCATAATTCTGTTCAAAATGTACTAAAGTCTCTGGGCTTCCAAGTTTCTAGAAATAGGACTGCTGACTTATAAGCTAAATAAAGGTTGATGTTACATGCCACTGAGTTTTTCATTGTTTGTTAAGAAACATCATTGTGGCAATCGGTAACTAACAAAGCCCAAACCATATGCAAAACCTGTGCAGGGAAATAGAGATCCAAAAGTGAACGATGCAGATTCAATCCCTGCCCCCCTGCTATGCCGTGTAGTGTAGAAACAGAGGAACTAAGCACACAGATTGGGTTGAAAATTTAATGAGAACTGAAGTAAAAAGTGCTCAGAGAATAGAAAGGAGGATCACCTTACCCGAACTGGGTAGGTTTGGGTACAGGAAGGATCAGGAAAATTTGTCTGGAATAAGTGAAGTATAAATTAGGATTTAAGGAATAAAGGGAGTAAAACCAATTAGGTTGATAGGAAGGGATAAGGATGAAAAAAAATGCATAACAGGCATTGGAGAAGCAGGTGCATCATGTACTTGTGGCACAACCTGGGGCTAAAAACACAACAATTTGGCTATAATTGCAAATGTGAGAGCAAGTGTCTATGAAATAAGAAGTCAGTCCATAAGGTGTCTTATAAACACACCGAGGAGCTAGGTTTATATCCTAAAGCAAAGGGGAGAGGGTAATTTTGGAGGACTTGAAGTCACTCTTGGTAGCACCAGTGAGAACAACAGGGACAAAATTGGGAAAACAAAGTTAAATGGTTCTACAAGACCCTGGTCAGAGATGACACTAGGTCTTCTGAACCAAGACAGTAGTAAAGGAAACAGATATGTAGGAGATAGAATGGACAGGTGTAGGGAGTTGCCTGGAGATGTAGGATATATGTCTAAGATTTAACACAATTCTTACCACATAAGAGATGATCAGTAAATATTTCTTGATTAAAAACTTGATATCTTACAAATGAACATCCATATGATGTAACTGAGAACATAAGATGCATGGCAACACTGGCTAAAGTAGGACATCTTGATCATTGGGTTAAAAAAAAGTTAAAATTAAGGATAAACATTTTTAAATGAAATGTTTTTATAGTTCCCTTTACCTATGATTTGCAATAAATTCCCCAAAGAATTGCTACATGCACCTCAATATACCATTTCAAAATACACAGTCTAGAAAAGAGCTTTCATAGTTTCTTTTTATTTTACTTATCAAATTACATCTTCTTCATGACAACAATAATCAGAAAACTGAAGCAATTTCAATTAGATAAACATGATGTGATCTCTTTTAAATCCATTTTGAAATGATTTATCCTACTGTGGGTCATAGAAACATAATTGACTTGACTATGTTTAAAATCATCCTAAATTCTGAATATTTTTAATTAGCCATGTATTCTAGTAATGCTAACATATAACATCTGTCAAGCATTAACTGGATGGTTAGCATATCATGTAGAGCTTTCATGTAATATTAAAAAAAATACTGTGAGAATGGTCCTATTAGTCATTCCAATTTAGAGATGAGGAGTCAGAGGTTTACAATGAACAGTATCTTATCAAAACACAGCCAATAGGTTGTGGAGCCAGGAATTAAGCCCAGCTTTTCTGATTCACCGTTGTTTTCATTGGTAACAACTATTCTAAACTGTAGCCTCTATGTTTTTCGAAGTATTAAGTGATTTACATTAGATATTTGATACTATTTTAATGTCCTTTTAATATGTGGCAGGACTTTTTTTTAATAACCACAAAAGAGAACACACATCTCCTTTGATACCACATTTTTTGGAAGACAGACTGTATTAGTACATGCAACAAGCCAGAGATTTCAGGTAGACCAAACCTAGAGAGAGAATGTGTAGAAATTGGAAAACCTGAGTCATGGGTTGCATAGAAATATAGGTGATTCAGCATCATTTTGTAAAACATATAACTCACTTTGAAAAATCCAGGGATTCTCAAAAGAAACCATCACACCCACAGGCTCTAGCTGAGTTATTTTTGAACATGCAGTCTATCGGTATTCATTCTTTTAACCTTTATACTTCAGGCAGAAAAGAATGTGCTTGTTGCTTGGTAATATTTTGTATAGCGTTCAGCCCTGGGTTGAGATTTCAGTTGTACTACACCCAAGTTCCCAGATTTCAAGAAGGAAGTTTTGGCAACTCCTTTATTGTTTTTCAATAAAATCCCTAGGCCTTCAGTTATTTTATCATTTAAATATGATTAAGAACCTATTGTTTATGTCATATAGTTTTCTATTGTTTACATGGAATAACACTGAAGAACTACCAGTCTGTTCAATTTTGAGTTATTTTACCAGTCATGGCTTTACGTTTATCCTTGGGAAGAATTTATTTGGAGTGTAATGGATACAAAAGAAAAGAAGAAAGAACTCTTCTGGAAGACAATATACATGTAAGCTCAATAAACAAAGTCAAGCATGTTCTTTGGAAAAATAATTATTTAACGTTGTAGAATGGCATGACTCAGCTTTTGCAATACTGAGGACTTACCCCTTTAAGACCAGGTATCTTGAGCCAGCTCTTCTTGCTTGTAGTAACAAAACTATACCATTCTTTAAAATAATTTTCTGGAACTGAGCATTCCAGAACAATTAACTAACAGCAGGGTCTTGTTAAATTTGTAAAAACAAGATGGAAATTCCTTTAGAAATCAATGCCTTAAGGGTGCTTCCTAGAGTGTTTGTATGCATTGCTGTTAATTAAGAAATAAAAGAATGGTATCAAATGTAAATAGAATACACACACTACTCCCTGGTTCATTGCAGAGTTGCAAAATGAGCATGCAATTACTTCAATTCCAGATTGCTAGGGAATATTTTTTTTTAATTTTATACCCATGGCTGGTATAAGTGTATAGTTTAGCAAGCTAAAGTATGAGGTTGAAATTAATATCATTTAGGGGTATACTAAAATAACTAAAGAAAAATCAACATCTAATGATTCTTTTAAAATCTTTTTTTAAATTTTTTCTAATTTCAACAGTAAGAATTCAGTATGTGATCAAGTTATCAACATAAGGTAATTGTCAACTTAGTGATTATCACTGTGTGGTTTTTATTGTGACTAGTGTAGATTCCAGAAGGCCTTAATTCTACAGAAAGAAAGTCTGTGCTGTTGGAAACAGAAAATTGTTCTATATCAATTTTCTCTTGGTGCTAGAGGCAACTCTGCATGTGAGAGCAAAAACAAGAGATGAAAGAGGGAGAAGAAAAGTCAGTAGCAAGGAGAAGTGAAAGGAGGGGAAAATGACACTAACACTGCAGAGTAATTGAGCTAAAAAAAATTAAAATAAATAAAATTTAAAAAGAAAGAAGAGAAAATTGAAAAGACTGAAAAGACAAAAAAGGGAGAAAATAAGCCTAAAGATAAGAAAAAAAGAATTTTTTTCAAATTGATTTTCCAGAGATAAACCTTGCTCATAGTATAAAAGAGCTTCAAAACTTAAAATATTTGAGTCTTCTGGAAAATAATAATGAAATGAAAACTCTGATGTATTTTTGAAACAGAAATACTCAACTTCTGGTATCAAATCACTTGCTTTAGGCACTCTGTGTTCTTTTACAAACCTTCTTCAAAAGTCTCAGATACTGTAATAATTTTAATGCATCATATATTCACTCCCTACAAAATTATTGACACTGACAATGTGCATTTAGCATTTTCAACAGCTGATCTCTTTTTGAAAACAAAAAAGTTATATAAGAAAAGCTATCTCTATTATTTCTGAATATCCAATCAGGGAAAAATTGATCAATTACAATTAATATAGTCAAATAGCACTATACTGATCATAATACTTTGTTCATATTTGGTTATACAATAAATGTGATTAAATAATAATGATTTTCCAGTTAAATGTAAAATACACATTCAAGTTTTCATCTAGCCATATGACAAATTCACTTTGAAAATAATTAAATGTTAAGAATTACATAGATTTGATTAAATACTAAATCTACCTCATTCTTTGGATATTCAGTGTCCTCTTGAACTCTAAAATAAGAGCTAATTTAGTTTTGTAAGAATTCTTATAATGAAAACTACATAATTATTTGGCAAAGTTGTTGTTTTAAGTCACATAAAACCCAGTTCCATGATTGTTGATTTAGTCCTCCGTGTGTCCAACTAAACTATAATCTCCTTGAAAGTGAGAAATAGATGTTTATTTGCTCTAGAATACCAATGTGTAGTGTAATTTTTGGTACTCAATAGGTACTTGATGAATGTTTGATGGAAGAATTTATTTTATAGCTTGAGTCAATTATTTTTAAAAACTCTACCTCTTCTGCATACTTAAATTGCCAATTCCATCTGTATGAACAGTGAAGGAAAATATCCAATGCTTAAAATTTTTGCCCAACCTACAAAGAATTTAAAAAGACTTGGTAAAATACAAAAAGACTTATGAAGTGAGACTGGCTCCCTAAAGTGAAATCTCCCCATTTAAACTACTTTGGTCCAGTGAGATCAGCTGGAGTAAGAAGAAAGGAATAACAAAGAGGAGGAGAAAGCACTCTATATGCCTGGAATTTGGTACAAGCTCTCTTTCCATTTAAGTGTCCCACAGGGCTGTCCCTCTGGAAACCATTGATAGTTCAGTGGCATAACCCATTTTCAGACTCTGTGCCTTGTAGAATATTAGGCAGATGAATATATGGATAACAAGCATTGTTTCTACTTGTTTCTATCATTTATTTTCCTTCTTTTCTGCAGGCTTCTGGACAAGTAAAACTTGTCTGACCTCAACAGAAAGAAATGTATATATGAGAAATATTCTTGCATGTAATCATTCTATTCTTCTGGAATAGCTAAGCCTTGTGGAGTCTGAATCTACTACTATTTAATATACATATATTAGTAAATATATGAATATATAACTAATACACTATATTAATATACTCATTACATTAATTATATGTTAATACATTATATATTTATATACACTAATATATATTCATTTATTTATATATATTTACAGTCAAAGATAAAACCTTATTGAGGAAAAAAGAACGTTACCTGTGGGCAGATTTTCCTTCGAACAAAAAGGGAATCCTTGTAAAGCAAAAACTCCTTGCCATTTGCAAGTATTGAAATGTTTTGCCTTGATCACCATGTATTTAGTTGTATACCTCTCTATTCCCTGAGGTATACATTATTGATTATTCTGCACAAATAACAGTGTTGCTACACACTTACATTCATTAAGAGAGAAAGGTTTATTTGCACTCTATCATTTTAATATGTAAATTGTAAATAACCGGAAGGACTTACCTTGAAGAAAGTCATGGTTGCACCGTCCTCCACTGTACCGTACTCTATCTTGGTTTGTTTAGCTAAATCATCAGCAGAGTCAATAGGGGATTCCATGCGTTCCACTGTCAGAAAGGCGGCTAAGTTAGCAGTATACGAAGAAATGATGATAAGTGTGAAAAACCACCAAATGCCTCCCACTATCCTGGTGGAGAGCGCTTTGGGCATGAGCTCAGAACCTAACAGAGATTGGGGGGGGAGGGGAAAGGTGAAACGAATACAGAGAATTCGATCAGCAGTCAGATACTTTTGGTCACAGTGGCAGAATGGAATCACTGTGTCGTAAAAGCTTAAATCATAGGTTCACATATTGCTTTAGTAAGCAAGCAACAACCATTGGGAGAGCGGAGGCTAATTTCAGATAATAAAACAGTCTCTTGAGACACTTTAAGTATAGTGGCAGGAGACTCAAGTTCTACCTGAGACAGTATAAATTAATTAGTAATAACATTTACAAAAATAACATTAGAAGGGAGAAAAAAATCTCTCTAGTTTATAAACTACTTGTATAATTTTTCATATTCTTGTTAGTTACTTCAGTTTTAGAAGAAATGGTTTAACATATGTTCAAATCCATTTCTTAACAAGCTTTATGTAAAGTTTCATTTTTCATGTACATGAAAGCTCATAAATTTTGTCTATCTTGCCATTTTAAAAAGTTATGTTTTACAAAAATACATTTCAATTACCTACATTCCTTGAGATACAGGGTTTTAGTCCAGGTTTGTTTTAAAATAAGGTAGTAAATTATTTCCTTTTGTATAAACAAATGTCTCCCATCACTATAGTTAGCCTCAATGAGAGAATCAGAATAAGAATAAAGAGTTAAATTGTCACAAATTTATTTTTACATATATATAAATATTTCATAAATATATTACAAACATGGCTGGAGTTGCCTGCTCATGGTATTAGTAAGAGAATGGGATCCGAGAATTCTATTTTACTTTTGATTATTATTAATTTTAATTAATTTAGAATATAAAATAAAATCCTAACAATTTTAAAATCAAGTCTTACAGTTTTAGCACATTGTTTACATTAAACACACTATTTATAGTCTTAATGTTAAAATGAATACATATCAGCATGTGTGATTTTTTTATAAGAGAAGTATACTAAATTTATGGATTTATGTAATATATTACTATACAATTTTAATCATTTTGAATCTATAATCAAGAAAGCATTGGCTACAAATTACTTAATTTTTAAAGGGTTTGAGTAAAATGGAATGAAGCAAAGATGGACTGCATTTGCTGATTTGTTTTATAGTCATGTCTTTAACATAATCACTGATGTAATAACGTTAACACATCTTTAGACGGAAAGAAAACTACAATCAATCATTCATGTTAACATTAAAGAGAAGTGGTATCAGAACTGAAATATATCAAAACAGCCCACCTTACACTGCAGTTCATCTTACTCTTGTAATTTCAAACAAACAAACAAAATTTTAAAAAGCAGACAGACTTGGACATGACAGCCAACTCCAGCTCCAGACTCTGCCTACCACTCTGTGAGGAAAATAAAACAAAAAACAAAACAAAACAGAAAAGTACCTTTCTGATGTAGTTGCTCCTAGGCCCTGTCAGACACACACTCGAACACTGTAATACTAAAATACTCCCAAGATGGTCAGCGGCAGCTTTGGCTGCCCGTTCTATTTTTTTTTTTTTTTTTTTTTTAAACAACACCACCAATAAGTCAAACAAGACTGGGAAAGAAAAGAACAGTGGAGACATTCGACAAAATTGGCCCAATTACCACAAGTTCATATCTTACCCAAGGACTTAAAGCAAGTACCTCCTAGGCTTGTGAATCAGAGCCTGGTTAGGGGCTGACTGTCATGTACTCAAGGTAACGTCATGTCCAGCACTATATCCCACTAATTCCTGGGGAGCTGGGCATCAGCCAGTTTAGTATGGGTTCCTCTTTCATGTATCCACCAGCAGTGAAGTAGTTATGTGGCAAAGCAAATGTATATTTGAATTTTTCATTCCTTGGATCACTTGTCATCAATTTCAGAGATATCAAATATTGTCTTATTTCTAATTGATAGATTGTATAGATATCAAGGTAATCTTATCAGTAAACAAATCTCAAAAACCTCCAAATATTTTAGAAAATATAAGTGAAAAAAAGAATTTTATTTTTCAAAGTAGTAGCAAACATAATTTTGAAAAATCTTTGTTATGTTTGGGTCTTATTATCAGGATAATTTACTCCAGACTGTTAAAGTTAGTTATCAGCACGTGACTAGCAGTTTGCCTGGGTGAACCGTATTACCCAATACTGCTTGTAAGAGATGCCTGTTTCCTATGACAGGCTTTTATTCACTTCTAATATTTCATAAGAACTCCAGTATTGTCTTCCAAGTGTTGAGTAAGTCTAAGGAAAAAAAAAAACATTGGACCCAAAATGTAGGAAAGGGAAAATAGAACTGTTGACTATTCATTTTATTTAGAAATAGATGCCACAAACTTAGATTAGTTCATGTAAGAGTTCTCTGAATTCTCAAGTTTTAGGTTTAAAATATTTATAAAGCTATATATATGGATGCTCATATTTTTATTTTTTTAATTTTTTTAAAGATTTATCTATTTATTTGAGAAAGAGAGAGCGTGCACAGGCGTGCAAGTGGGGGAAGGGGCAGAAGGAGAGGGAGAGAAGAAGACTTCCCACTGAGCGCAGAACCCACACAGGGCTGGATCTCACCATCCTGAGATCATGACCTGAGTGGAAATCAAGAGTCAGATGCCTAACTGACTGAGCTACCCAGGTGCCCTGGGTGCTCATATTTTTAAAAGAAAAAATTTATTTCAACTTGATAGGCCTTGCTTACAACATGTATTTGTTAAATTAATTTTTTGATATGTAGTTATTTATTCTCACCTTAGGAAATAGTTTATAAAGCAACAGTAATGAATTAATAGATTTATGCATAAGATTAAACATGCAAGAACAAAGTACCTTTTTATAAACAGCCTTTTATAATTTAACCATAAATTTTCACCTCTTCAGATCTGTAATGCAATTACCAAAATAATCTCTTCAAAGTGGATAATAAGTACACAACTAAATCTTAAGGTAAACTCTGATAATAGGTGTGGTAACTCTCATGAAGGAGTACATTTTTCTCCCTAATCCAGTCATTGTCACTTGTTCAAATTTGGGGTATTTTGCTTTATTTGCTAATTCTAAAACTTAAAAACATTACATTTTTAAAGCATAAAATAGTCTTAGATCCTGGCTAATGGAATCTTTTGAGTAGAAGGTCTGAAATATCACTTTATTGAACTTTATCTAAATATTAAAAGATTAATTAAAAAAACATAGCAGCAAAAATAAAAATAAATTCCACTTGGGAGAACTGAGACTAAAATAAGGAATTCATAGTTATATATAAACCCTTAAGACATATTGCATGTATTATGTCATTTTCTAAGCAGTATAGCCTTTTACTTTTAACATTAATATTATAAATTTTAAATAATTATGAAAGTATTTTTGCATGCACATCTGAGCATGCATTATTTTATATTCTTATATGCTATCAGATGCAGCTAATATTTTACTTGTAAAGGAAACTAAATGGTTAAATATTTTAATTTTGTAAATTTATACACAGTAGATTTATTAGTCATGCAACACAAATGCATCTAATCATCAAGAATTGATATAAAATAATTTTTTACATCAAAATGAGTCAGGAAACAGAAGCATTACACTGTATTCCTGTCTCAAGGAGATGTAATCTTAGTAGTACTTTAAATGCAGCTACTAGCTAATGGATCAGGTTAGCTTGGTTAACTATGAAGTAATGTACCTACTGTGGGTTAAGAAAAAAAAAAATTAGATGAGTATACTGTATGTGCATTTGCAAAAGCTAGTTATTTTCTCAGAATCTCTCTTGGATGGGATTTGAGAATGCCTAAATGCATTAGGTAGATGGAGAAGCTGGATTATGGTTACATGCACAGAGGCACCCATGCAAGCGACTTGAGCTGTCACCCCCAGCAAAGAGTGGGACATGGTGCCCAAGGGAAATAGCAGGCTGAATCGTATACCTTGCTGCATGAGAGCTCCAACTCCAAACCAGAAACTATTTAGCAAGGTAAAATTATTTTCCACCACGTCTGAGTCAGGATTGCAAGGGTGTGGATTATACCACTCATAGGGACTAAACCTGTGGTAATTGACAGAAGAAAAGAATATATTTAAATGGCAGTGAGAAGAAATTCTATCCAGCATTTTCGCTGCAAAAGAAACAGAAAGACAGGTAAGATTAAGGAGAAACCAGAAATAAGCATTTCTATAGTACAATTTCATATGCACGACAGCAAGTGTGAGGTTTTAAAGATCCCTGTCCTAAGATGATAAATTGCATTTCTTTATTATATACTACTTGTGAGAGGAAAATCTGTATATCAGTAAACCAAGATTATCCTTTAAGACTTAGATTTTTCAAGTACAGAATAAAAATAAAAAGTCTAAAAAATCATAAAGGAAGAAAACAAACTTAGTTATGAAATAAACATTTTTAAAACTGTGGAAAAATTGTTAAAGACAGAAGAAACAATATAAAATCAGCTTAAGATTTTTTTATGATATAACAGAAACTACCAAAGTGACAGAGTTTAAAATAATCAGTGAATAATTATATATCTAAGAAAATAGTACTATGAATTTACATCTTTCTGTGTTAACAAACTCAGCTCTAAACAGAAAACCAAATCAGAGTGAACTGCATTCTAATACATGCCTCTGACATAATTATAGGTTTCAGAGGGTATGGAAATATTCATGATATCAAAGCAGTGTTAGAAGCAGGAATACATATTGAGGCTGATTGGTTTCCACTTACTACTTGGTTTCAAGTCTATTACTTCATTTTGAATCACTGTTTTAGGACAAAGAAAATCAAATCTAATTTTTGAGGCTAGTTCTAGATGGTTTTAGAAATATTGGTAACGTCTCTCAAATAATTCAAACTGAGGAACTGCTAACTTGTACACATAAAGTAATTTATTCTAATTATAATCCAGATATATTTATTAATTAATGGTACTATCCAAAAATATCACCACCATAATTAAAAATACTTCGTCTAATTACTAAACTAACAAAATATTTTCCCTAATATCTCAAATTTTAAAGCCACTCTTTTATAAACCAAATTAGCGTGCATGCCCTTTATGAAAGCGTTAAAAAATCTTACATTCAATCAAAGTTATTTGAATAATGTATCTGTCACTTCAGAGAGCCCAATTTTCTTCACAATAATCTTTTACATATTAAAATTCAGAGAATCAAACAAACCATTTTCATCTTTCTAATGCAATTTTAGAACAGCCCTGTTTAATAGCCTACCCTTGACAAACAAAGAAATGTTTTGTTTGGTTCTCCAAGTTAAACTGATACACTGAACAGAACGGTTGACTGGATAGTAATTAAACGTTCTGATCTGATTTGTTGTGTCTGACGCAACAGGAGGGCTGGCTTTGGTTGTAGACATTTTATTTTTATTTAAATTCCCTTATTACTTTTACCCTAGTGAAAATAATTATATACATCTTTAAAAGTATTTCCAAGTATCAGAATGGTAGCCATCAATGTTCACACAACAATATCTTCTTTCAAATATTACCCATTTTAATTAACTATCGAAAGAATGCATTGCTCGTCAGAGACAACGTGATCTTGCCGTTATCACCCAGCTCCACGCCCTTGACAAATTGCATAACCTCCCTGTACTGTGTCCTTATCTGAAAAAGAAAGACAGTGGTAAGACCTAACTTTTCTAGGTGTTGTAAGGACTGCATAAGTTAATAGTGCTGGCAGACAGCAATCATTCAATAATTTGACACAATGGTATTATTGAATATTGTTAAATGTTGTGACTTTGCCTGTAGTTATATATTCATACTCCTATTTTTATTTCTTAATAATTAAACCATTCTTTCCCTACTCCTGCAAGTTTATTAGCATACACACAGAGCTGGTCTGTAAAGGTGGGTTTAGTGTTCTCACATGGTAGATTATAGAAGCAGAGTGAGAACACATAATTTGACTGATTGACATCCCTAGTTTCCACATAGAATCCCATGAGCCACTGAGTTTTATATAGGTGCTTCAAGGGATTCCATGAAAGGATGGACGAGCAATGGGGTGGTAGGGATTGGAGAAGTGGAAATAAAAATATGCAACATTCTGTCCTCCCATCCCAAATTTATATATACATTTTTTAATTCTGAGAAGGAAAGAAGGAAGGAAGGTGGGAAGGAAGGAAAGAGGAAAAGAAGAAATGAGAAAATAAAAGGAGTTAGGGAGGAGGAATCTGGAAATGATGGCACTGAAATCAACGGACTAATATCTACTTCAATGAGGGAGTCTCACGTAGTTTATTTGAAAGAGAGGGAAAAACGTATGGTAAACTAATAATTAAATTTGAATAATGTGTACTTCTCACATCCTCCATTTCCTTCCTCTGCTTTTTCCCTTAGGATGGACAAAGTCCCCAAAAGATGCAAATCTAGCCAAGAAAAACGCTGTCTAACTTGAATTTACAATTTGCTCCTCATGGTGACCCCCAGGAAGCTTTTCCTCAGTCTCCATTTGATTCATTAGCATATACTAATGGTGGATCCTAATGTAAATCACTCGTTTCCTCTTTAAACCCCTACTCCCAAACAACACCCTCACCCCGAAACACACACACACATTCATGCTCACTCCCTCACTCACTCACTGGCCTTGCACTGCTTAGTCTGTGGTCAGCTTTATCTCCTTCACATTTAAGTAACACAGCTCTGATTCTAGTTTCATTCTCTATTATTTTCTAAATTAAATTACCTCTCACCTCTAAGAGTAATTGCCATGCTCAATTCTATCCTCTCTATTTTCAACAGGTCTTGTTTCAGTATCTGTCGCTACCTTCCAACTCCTTCAGATTCAATTTTAAAAATTCTGTTGGCCCCCGTAATATTTTTTCTGTTCATAAAATATATTTCAGCCCCCTTAAGTCTATATATTTAACTCTAATCACTCTCTTGACCTGATGTGAATTCCCAATAGTCTGACAGTAGACTTTTCAATATTAATATGCCCAATGTGAACGTGCAATCTTTCTCCTTAATCCTGCCCTCTTACTGTCTTTTCCATCTCTGTCGAATAGCATCACCTGGAAGCATCCCTCAGTTAACAACTGCAGTGGTCCTGTCGATAGCCCTTAGCTCACTCAGCCTTCACACTTTTTGAGTCAACTTCAGTTCTTTACATTCCTTTGCCCCACAACCCTGACCTCCAAACATTAGTCAAATTGTATCAGTCTGCCTCCAGAATGTCCCTTTCATTTCTTGCCTCCCTTTTCCCCGTTCATTTCCACTGGCATTAAGGTTAGTTCAGATCCTCATATCCTATAGCAGTTGTCTCCGAACTGGTCTTCCCACTTCTATTCTAAACTTATCATCTCGACATACTGCTTCCCAGTTACTTTTCATGTAGAATAATTCCCATAATGCCACATCTCTATTAAAAACAGATCTTCAATCATGCCCAGTCTATATACAAAATATCTACACTTCTAAGCATGGAATTCAAGATCCTCTACACCATGCTCCAAAATACCACTCCATGATTATGTTCCATTACTTTTTCTCCTAACCCTTGGGCTACTGGCCACTTTACAAAAAAAAAAAAAAAAAGAGTCCTATATTGATTTTTAACCATTTCTTTGCTCGTATTATCCTTCAGCCTATAATTCCCTAGTCTCCACTCCATAGATATTTAAATCCTATACCCACCCCTCAATTCCAAAACAGGACCACCATCTAGTTGTAGTTTTCCTGATTCTTTCACAGAGGCCATCTAACGTAGAGACTGGCGACTATCCCTAGGATTCACTGCCCTTCCCTGGTTTTAGCAGGAATATTGCTGTCCAGCTAATAAAACTATACCTCTTATTTTCCCTTGAATGCAACTAAATTTGAGCCACTGGAATTTGAGCAGAAATAATGTGTACAACTTCTCAAAATTCTCCATAAGGATATTTGCCCTGGACTTTCTTTTCCCTCTGCATCTTTTAGGAGATGATGATGACTAGAGATGTATTAGAAGCCCTATGTTGAGAATGACAGAGCTGTTCCACCAGCCTTGAACTGTACTCCTCTGGACTGTGAAGTAAGAGAGAGACATGTTTTCTGATTCCAAGCACTGGGTTTTTTGTTTTGTTTTGTGGCTATCTTTGTTAAAGAAGCTTAACCAGTATTTGAATGACTTAGGTTACTCTTTCTTTCTTCATGTCTATAGCACTAAGAGCTTCAAGTCATACTTATTGTAGCCTGGCTTCTTCACTGCAAATTAGTACATGTATATCTCCCTTCTTCTATTAGATTGTAAATGAATACATCCAAATACAATTTCTGATTTATCTTGTGTATCTTAGAATATCTAGCACAAGATTTTAAACCTAGTTGGCACATAAAGCATTTTGAATTATTCTGATGCTCCTTCTACTTCTCCTCTCTTTCTTTTTCATTTTCTGGCCATACATATAAAATGATAATCCTATTTTTCCACACCTAATTCCTCCTTAACCCTGAGCTTCCATCCCTGTAAAAATATTGTTTTTGAACCCATTGCATTTTTTTAAATGTCATCTTTTAATTATTTTTCAGGTTCTAATAAAATTATTATTAAACACCAGCCCTATGATACCTTCCTTTTAACTTCTGTGACATGCACTCCTGCTTCTCTACCCTATGCCCCACTAACGGGAGATCCCTTTTGGCTAAGTCTTGACTCTCAGATCTTTCCTCCATTTCTGATGACCTAACACACTCATGGCTTTAGCCTCTGTGCTGATAATTTCAAAACCCTCTCAATTTATAGCCATCAATTCTTACTCAAAGTATTTCCATTCCTACTTAGGCAGCTCATCATTACCTCATAGTTCAAAGGCTTTAACATTGAACCCAACAACTTCTCCCATACTAGCTCTCCTTCCCAATGTCTCAATTTCTAAAAAACATGGCACTTCTCTGAGTTCTTGAGGCTTAAAGTTTATCTTTCTCTTAACCTCCTTCCTTAAATACAAATATGTATAAGCCATATCAACTTTTGTTTGATGATGTTTCTTTGCTTTGTCCCATCAACTTCCAGTGCATTTTCATCTCAGTTCTGAATCATGGGTTTTCAAAAATCAATTCCTACTTGGTTCCCCCTTTTTTCCATTTTGTCTTGCAAACTATCTTCATATTTAGGTTTGCACCATGCAACTTCCCTTCTCTAGAACCAGTCGATTTCTTTTAGCTATTGAACTGGTTTAACATTCTATGCTTCTGGATTTCCAGATTCTATATGATATGACTCAATATTTTTAACCTTTTCAAGAATGTTATGTAGACTGGCCAATTGTCTCATTATGTCTTTGCTTATGCTGTTTCTAAGTGAGAAGTCATCTTCTCTTCAGTTGTTTCACCCAGCTAGCTACTATCCTACACTTTTCTAAAACTCCATAGTGGGGGGGGATGGGGTAACTGGGTGGTGGGCATGAAGGAGGGCACGTGATGGAATGAGCACTGGCTGTTGTATGCAACTGATGAATCACTGAACTCTACCTCTGAAACTAATAATACACTATATTGTTAATTAATTGAATTTAAAATTTTAAAAAAGGAAACCTCCCCCAAAAAATAACAACAACAAAAAACTCCATAGTGTTTACTTTTTCCCCAAAGCTTGCTTGTTTCAAATCTCTATATATGATCTACTACTTTGGGCTCTATAATTGATATTTTATGTACCAATTTTATATTCCCACAGTTTTATGAGGTCCTTGAGAGATGGAATTTTTATTATCATTTTTATCATCATTATTAATATATTTGTATTACTTCAGTTGTCTAAAAATGTCATAATAAAATGCCTATAGGTTTGGGGACTAGAGGACTTAAGCTTTAGCAACATGTATGCTTTGTACTTGGTGACAGATTGCTAATCTAATTCTGGAATTTTTTTGTCACTTTCCACTTCAGCCATGCTTAACTGTTCGTATTACTTAAATGAGCTGTAGAGTTTGTCAGCATAGTGATCAGGCCAGGTTAGTGCTAATATAGGTTAGCATGGAGCCACCGGTATGTTGAGAATTTACTTGAGAAGCAGAGTATAGGAGTGGGTGTTATAACTAACTTCAGCATAAAAGCACATAGCTGTAAATACAAGAGTATTTCTAGAAATTGGATCTAAATGGACTGAGAGTCACAAGGGTAACTCTACTTCTAGAAGATGAAGGTGCTATTAGTTTAATTCAGGAATGCCCTGAAGAGAAATAGTTATAAGAGCTATCATACTTGGGTAGCAAAATAGATTAAAATCCAGAAAGAGAAAGGATAAAGTATGCATATTCTGCTAAAATTATGCCATTTTGATGGCATCACTTGTGGGAGCAGACATAAAGTGGGGACTTCTCAAGCCTTTAAAAACCAGGGTTGCCTTTTACTAAAGGAAGATTTTAAAACAAGGCATGAAAAGACCAGTTGAGGCACTCCAGGTAAGGTAAGCTTAAATAATTGCCTATTGAAAATGAGGCATACAATTAAAAATTACACTATTTCCTTATGTTTGTGTCATACTTGCCAAATTTAAAAACAAGTTCAGCTATATATGATCTTATTTTGAGCTGCAACAAATAGCCCAAGATAAGAGAAATATTATTATTATTATTAAAAACTGAGATTGAGTGAGATTCAGAAGACTCAGGGATCTGCTCAAGTACATAGAAAGCTAGAGCCAGGTGTGCAATGAAGGTGTCCTGCAAGCAAGTCCCTGCTCTCTTATTGCTACTCATTCTAGTCAGCGTTCAGTCTTTATCATCTGCCACAAAAAAAAAAAAAAAAGAAAGAAAGAAAAGAAAGAAAGAAAGAAAGAAAGAAGAAAGAAAGAAAGAAAGAAAGAAACAGAAAGAAAAGGGAATTTCTATGATCTAATTCAGTTCCCAGTAATAGAAGAATCTTATTTCTAGTTTGCCTGCTCTCTGCTCAATGAGGACTTGCCTAATTCTCATGCAGAATAAAAAAGACTCTTTGTTTTTATCACTTTTGTTTTTAGCACACTTATACCCTGTGCTCCATAGAATTAAATTTTGAGCACTGAAAACACTCAAAAATTAAGATTTGGTCATGACTTGATGTCATTGGAGCACAAAGAAATATTCACAAATGTTCAACAAAAGATCATGTTTTGGTTAAAAATGTATTAACTGCCATCTGATTTCTATTCAGAAATATTACAAAATTAATGTTATTTTTCTATTTACCGCTATACCAAGCTTAATAATATAAATTTCTAATGTCAAAATTAAATAATATATGCATAGATATAAAATCCTTAAAGGATGTTCAAATTTATCTGAAGTCTGAAATATTTTCACACTATTATCTTTGCTCTATATTTTGCCATTGCCACTTCAATTCTAACTATTTTGTACATGGAATATAATATTGCTTCTCTTACACTGTCAGGAAAAGTTATCTCTTTGAATCCATGAAAAGAGGCTAAAAAGTAAGAGTCTCAGCAATTTTTGTGAACCATCACAGTATCTTTGAGATGAAATAAATCAAGTTAAAGGAGTTTAACTCAACATATTGGGAAAAGAAAATAAAACCTTCTCAGGTAGAATGCTTATTTTTCAAAACTGTTCATTTTTAATTATCTTTGCTTTCAGAAAAGGAAATATCAAGAAGTAACCTTAAAAGATTTTTATGTGCCTATTAAAAATAATAATCAAAGATAGTACCATATGACTTTGGGAAATGCACCATGTCAAACATGGTGCTGTCAAACATGGTGCTGTTCAGCTCTCTTCCTAACACCTGTATAAGACCAGGGGTTCACGACGAGAAAGTTCTGTAAAAATGCCCTTGCCATTGCAAAGCTTAGTCTGTCCAGTTATCTCTGATGTTACTCAAAGTCTAAGAAATGCAGACATTTCCTCCAATACTTTTAATTGATAGCAAACAAAACAGTACTGTCTTCAGCAGCATGTTCCACCAATATATAAAACCTGACTCTGAGCAATTGCTTTATGGGCATGATCTATTTATATTCAGCAAGTATCATTTAACTTTTAGTTTTTCTTCGTTTGATTGCTTTTTACTTTCTGAATCCATACTACCAAGCAGACCACTTCCAGTGCATAATTAATGCTAACAATTATCCTTAGCCAGAAACTTCGTATTGTGATCATTTCAAATGAAGTTTCTCTAATTTAAGTAACACTTTTTTTTATCAGAAATTAGGATGATTGATATTCTGCAGCATTTGATATTCTGTACTTTATGTTGCTAGTTATCAATAAAAAACATATATCCCAAAATAATTTCAGTTGTTCAGTAAGTTAAATTCACTTTCCTTAAAAAGTAATTGTGTGTGCATCAGAATATGAGTCACACCAGCCCACGTTGGAATTTTTTAATCGAGCATATATTAAGTACTTTGAGAACTTGTTTCTAAGAAAAAGACTTCCCTATAGTTAATTTTAGTTACCTTCCAAATCATTAATGAGCAGGATATTAGTTAAGGTTGTATTGTGTTTTCTATGTTCAAACGTAAAAGGCTTCATAATGTAAAAATAATGTGGTGAGGTTTTGAAGGTGGATGAAGTTAAAGTGTGGTTAAGAAAGAAATGAAAGGAACAAAACATTCGGAAAAATTGTTATATAAACTAGGAATACACGAGTTTGCAATTTAGAAAGATAATTTTTTTTAAAAAACACAATTGAACATAAATACATTTAGTTCACTTAAATATAGTTCAAAGCTTAAGAATAATCTATCATACACTCATGACCCCATTTGATAAGAGTAGATAAACTCTAATGCAACATATTAGCTAGTTAGCACTGTATCAAAAGATGTCCAAATAGAGTGACCATTGAAAAAATTTAATTGAGAGAAATAACATGACTTCACACTCCAAATCGAAGTAATGCCAATACTGCAAGAACTATGGTATCAATAGATTCTTCATGCTGTTATCATTATTCATATCCTGTAAAACTAGTTCTGTGCTCTTTTTTTAGTATAGTCCCTTGCTGACATTTAATTAACTTGAACATTTATGTATCTGAATTTCACCTGAATCTCACCAGTGCCCCCATCCTGTATTTCCAGCTCTCTACAAGAGATTTCCACCTGGTTGTACAGCCAAACCTCAAGCTCAGCATGACCAAAAGCAAACTGGTCATCCACCCCATACTAAGTTGACCCCATGTCAACGCATGATCAATTTTGCAGATAATCTAGGCATTTTCCGACAACTGAGATGAGAATTCTTGAAGTCCTCTGTCTTCCCTCTCCTTCAATGTCTGTATCCAGTATATCACCAAGGTTTATTATATTTTTTCTTCAAAATAATTATTGGATTTGTCTTTAAATTCACATTTTACAATCCCCTATTATTATAATTTTAGCTTAGTCTTTGTTTACCTCTAACTCAACAGGTCTCTTTGCCTTTTGATTCTCCCAACCCCATCTCTTTTGTCCATCCTACATATAACTATTAGGCAAATCTTCCCATACCGTAATGCTGTTTATTCCTTCATCAAATGCCTACAAGAAAACAGCATTTCTTTCTGATAAACTACAACCTCTTCTGCCCAATTTTCAAAGCTTTAGAAAGCTGAGTCATCTCATCCTGTTACCTACTGTGCCCCCCCAAAATCTTATAATTTATGCAAATAAACCAATAAATATCTCATACATGATATTCATAGTAACATTTCCATACTTTTGCTAATGCTGTTCTTTACAGCCAAAATATTCCTTATTACAGTACATTAATTAATATCCTATTTATATTTTAAAGCATAATTTACCTATTGGATGATAAGGTCTTTGACAAGAAGGAATATACCAAGTTTATTTTAATCTCCACCCAAAAATGCTCTCTCCATTTTCCTCTATTTAATATAATTCCTGTCATCTTTTAAAGCCAAATTCACTTATTGGGATAATAGACTCTTTAAAGGAAGCAAGTATGTCATTTTAATTTTATATCTCCTATAGCAGTAGAACAGTACTGGAAATAGGATAAGCACTCAGTAAATACTACCATTTTATGGCATATATATATATGTTCATTGTTCATTGTTCATTGTTCATTGTTATTTGAATGTGTGATATAACTGGATATAGAAGATATAGTGCAGAGTTGCTTTCTTAGTGAATAATTAGCATAACAATGCTTCTCAATTAATAGCATAAAGAAATTTCTTAGGTACAACTAAGATATAAAGGTATATAAGGTATAAAGGAATTCTGGAGTTTACAAAACAATTTTAGTAAGAATTATCTGGTCTTCAATCTCCATGTTATCAAGCAAGTGCAATGTGGTAATATAGATGGCTAGTAGCAACTTTGGACAAACAGTATTTGTCTTAATTCCTGTTGACTCTGCCTACCTGTGTCTTTTGTGATATACTTCCTAAGCAGGATTGCTTCATATTTACACTACTTGATGGAATTACTCCTACTGCCTTAAATCCAGAGATAATAATATGTACTTAAAATCATATCACTTCTCTATTTCTCTGAACTCTTTCTCTGTTAACTCTTTTTCTGAACAATAAACAAAACACTAGAATGACTATAAGCTTATGCATGCAAAAAATGGGCAGACATTTAAAAAAAGGAAAAAAGCTTTCTATTACTCTCATCATGAGCTTGAGTTTCCTCAAAAGAGTGATTGGTGGGACTTAAGATATGACTTGTTTTGCAACACTACCTCATAAATCTCATTTTCTTTTAAAAGTAGAGAATAATAAGACCTCCAGGCAGCTGCTAGATGGCCAGCCCAGTAGAAACAGCACACCAAAAAAGTGGGCATGAGATGTTTTTATTGACACAAGAAAAAAACAACATGGAACTAAAGGAGGTAGCTCAGCAATACTAAGAAACAATAGATCTCTTCATGAAACTGAAGTCTAGGCACAATAATGCCCCTCCCCGCCCCCCGTTAGGATTTTGGCTATGAATGAAAGCACTGCTTTAAAATGTGCACGGAAAGAAGTCTTAGCTATTATTCACCCCTTTCAGGCACAGCTTTCCCACCACTGGTGATCATTGTTGATAACATAATCCTTGAGCATGACTTAAAGAGATGCATGGAAATACTGAGTGCTGACAGGGATGTAGGACTGAACCTGGGAACCCCTTCTGCACTTAGTAATTCTAAGTACTGGGAGCTGAAACATTTGTTTAGAAAGTTCATTTATTTTTTTGTTGCCCTGAAAATGACTGAAAGAAAAAAGATTCTAATCTTTCTCTGATTATCTAAGATTACCTTTTCATTATATTTGCTTGGCACTTCTTGAAATAATGCTTTAGGATAGCTGTGCAAGCTAGGTGGATGCCCAACAGAGAACATAATTGATTACCGTCTTAGTAAATCAGATGACATAGTTTTGTCTGTGGTGCCCCCTTTTTCTCTCTCTTTCTCTCATTCTCCCTCTAATTGTGTAATAAGACACGTCAGTTTGCCTCACTCATTTCTCTTGTACTCAATTAAATGTTCTCAAGTTCTCTCTACTTCCCAAATGTCATGATTTCTACATATGGAACAAAGAATGCTTTGTGAGAAGCTTGGATGGGACCATTGTTTGCACTGCTTTTAATGTCAGATTCTGAAGAATAAGGACTTCCATTGGATTAGATTCAAGATAAGGTAGAAGAAGGTCAATGTTAAAATATGTAATTATCTAACAATATTTAAACATTAAAATGTTTGAACAAATAAGTGTAAGAGTTACAAATAATGATTACCTATAAAGTTTAAGGAATGTCTAGATTAATCTTCAATTCAATATCTCCTAAAATAAAACCTTCTAAACCAGCAGCAGATGCCCTAAATCTACCTGGATAATTTTTATTACATTTATAGAAAGATACATTTTTTTCCTGAACTCCTTAAACTTTTAAAGAAAATTTTATGTATATTTATAGGTCTTTCATTCATTTGATACAGCTAGTGCTTTTCTCCTTTACACTAAACTATTCACTGAAATATTTATAAGACACTGCAACAAGAGGACAAAACCTTACGTATACTAACACCTCAAAGAATCAAGTCATCTTCTGCAACTTTAAAAATATGCTGTTGATTTCCCATAGCAAAATATAAGAAAAACCGAAAAATTAGTCAATTTGCATTCAGTTTTATCATCTTCAAATATTTTGTTCATCAAATATGGACAAATCCATGAAGACTTTAAATTTAAAATATATTCCATATGTATAAGATACATATGTGTGTAGACACTTTTACACACAAAAATTTAAGAAAAAAAATTGAAGCAAAGCTTAAGAATCAATTTTATCATCCTCAAATATTTGTCTATCAAATATGGACAAATCCATGAAGGCTCTAAATTTAAAATGTATTTTCTATACATAAAATATATATGTGTGTACACTGTTGAACAAATAGAGAGATAAAGAAATAATTCTCGAGAGGTGTTTTCCATTACTATTAGTACTATCATCTGTCACCACCTGTCTCCTCTCTCATCCTCAGTTTCTTTATCTGTAGAGTGAGGAGGCTGCCCTTGGGCATCACTAAAGTTTCCTTCTAACATTGACAATCCAAGATTTCATGTATACGGGTAATTACTTAAATAGCATAAACAGGACAAAATTTACATTTGTAAGTAGGTCCTTGTAAAAACTTTAACAAAATACTGCAATTAAATCTCATCTCTTTCAACATACATATTCAAGTTATGATTGAAAAAGAAGATAGTTGTATAAATTTGCCCCTAGTAAGAAGTTAGAAAACTTTATCACCCTCAGAGCATAATTTAGTGCAGATTTGTCCTTTATTCCTTACTATTATATCTTAGAGAACTGGAAAACTGGCTTAGCTTGCAAAATTTTTCATTGGGACCAAATTATGTTGATTCTCTTTTGTTTACTTAAGGAATATATAGATAGATGGAGACAGAGACACAAACATAGATATAGAAAGATATGAAGATAATCACTAAATTCTACTCCTAAAGCCAAAAATAAATAAATTAATAAATAAAATAAATTTTATTTTTAAAAAGGAGATATGAATATATATAAAGGAGATAGGACACTTCTTACTACAATAACGAAACATGTTTTTCAACCAAATAAATACAAATCAAGAATCTATTGATGAAATGTAATAATCAATTAGGTCTGAGCATTTGACCCATATGTAAAGAGGCAGATGGTTCTGGGTTGTGGCAGGCAGCCCATGCTGGGAGTGAGGAAGCTGCAGTTAAAGCACTTGGCTATAGCTCTAACTTCCAGACAGGTATTAATTATTTCTTCTACTATCCTCTCTATCTTCCTTGCATGTTCAACAGCCCCCCAAACTGGCTATGATTTTTCCAGTTTATTGTCTCCTTTCTGGTTTTCTTCTGTATTTACTGTATCCCTGTCAGAAGATAAAACAGCCCTTATATTTAAATTACAGTGACAAAAAAACAATAACACAAATACAGTGATTAGCTGCCTCTCTCTAAAGGACCACTACACATATTTGTGAAATAAGTTCCTTGAAGGGTAAAACAAACATTATATTTGACAATGCACAAAGTTACTTGAAGAATTATTAGCCAGGCCGACTGTATGTGTGTGTGCGTGTGTGTGTGTGTGTGTGTGTGTGTGTGTGTGTGTAGTATTTACTTTGAAGCCCTTTGGGTATGGTCATCTGACTATTTTGTTAGGGTACCTACAGCATTCTTTAGCCCTCTATCTTATTTGTTTCAATTTTGAGATAAATGGTAAAATCTAACATATTTGTTTCAATTTTGAGATAAATGGTAAAATCTAACATTTAAAAAACAGTATGTTTTATTAGCTAGTCACTGTAATTTTTACAAAATGAGAAAAAAAAGGAATACATCTGAAAGCCATATGATTTAAATGTACCACACGCTCAAATACATAATATGATTAGAACTCTGTGCCTTATAAATACAGGCTACATGCTACATATTTACCACTAAAAACACCTCACAAAATTACAAACTGTTTAAGCTTGATTTGAATTGATGATATTCTATCTTTATCTACTTAGTTTCTAACTTTTATCAGTTTAAGGTTGGAAGAATAAATTGTGTTTGTTATGTTTTCACTTAAGGCCAAAACAAAGTAAACATTAGATTAGATTGGATTTTGCACCTGGTTAAATTATTTCAATGCTCTAATGCATGAATCACTAATACGTTTAGAGCTTTTGCCTTCACTGTAAAACAGATTGGTTTTGATTCAATTAAAATTCCTTTTTGCAAATATGAATTAAAAGTTCCTCATATTAGAACAAAGTTAGATAAGAACTTAGTATTAGCAGTACATAGCAACTTTGACTCATAGCCACTGTGAAGATTATCTGAATATTATAAAACCGGGGATAAAAGTAATAATGGATTTGTATGCAAGTGGTGGTTTAGAAAACTTAAAACATTAATGATTTGACTTGTTATGTGGTTTGATCATCAGAAAGTAAAAATAGCATTTGGCATATTTCCTTAACACCAGAAAAAGAATTATTTCCTGAGATTATTTTATTAACATTGGAACAAGCTCTAAAATATAATAATATTCTTTGTTTGGTGCAGGTCTTTAAAAATTTGACACATATTTGGAAGAAAGATCCTTTCTAATTATTTTTACACATAGGACATCATGTGAACCTCACCATTAATAAAAAGCTTTGTAATAGCATTTAAAATTTTACCCTGCAGCTCTCCCCGTCACCCAACTCTACCTATTCTCCAAAGCTTGCTTCCCATTTTGGAAATTACAGTAAGCTATATTGATCTGGAAGATTATATATGGGTATCTACTATTTTTTAAATCTATGCAAAGTTTGACCGTGCAATTATTTTAATGATTTCTTATGATTTGCCATGGGTAATAAACAGGAGGGACAATTTCAGGTTGCAGATATATTTCATTTGGTCAAATCCATGCCTTAATCACTGTATTAAATTTGAAACCAAGATTGTCCAGTTGTTCCCTAAAATCTTTTTCCTTCAACCATACTATCAGAAAATAACTATGCCTAATTTTATACTTGAATGCTTATTTTTGTTCTACTATATTTTTCTTATTTTTGCATCTTTAGCAAAGCAATGTTTGTTGTTAGAAATAAGTTACACCAAATACACCATATATAATTAGATGCATCCTGTATAAAGCCCACACAGATTTGTGATCACCAATCCTGTATGTAATATTTGGTTTATTGGATGCACAAAGAAAGCAGCTTTAATTTCTCAAACTGTATAAGCTACACTGGACACTTGGGGTCAGGAAGATAAAATGGAATATTAGTTGTCTTTAACCATGAAAGCAAGTATTTAAAGGACATTTTATACTTAAAAGTCAATAACTGATTCCAGTATTTCTATTTTAGTCAATCAACCAAATCAACTGATAATCATGACAGCTAAATTTATAGGGAAATTATGAAGTAGCTTTAAAAAGTTATCTAACACTTACTCAGATTAACATAAAATATAGAAAAGTAGATGATAAAAAGAGCTGCAGTTTTAGGACTCAAAAAGAGATGAGTAGATACTAAACAGTAATAAATAGATTAGAAACCATTTGCTAAAATTTAAATCAAGACATGAATTCTCTATCACTTTAACCTATGAAATTATTTCCATTTGTATTATTTCCTTCTACATCAAATGTAAAATTTTAGAATACACTTAATAATTTTAAGGGAAAAATTAACTTTTTCTTAATTATACTATCTTTTTTACCAAAAAAAAATTTCCCTGATTATGTGGACTTTGAAAATGGCATAGAATTACATTGGTCAATAGTCATGAAATTACCACTTACAATATTTTAACTTGCAAGTAATAGTTTAGAGTGGAAATAATGACTTTAAACTATTTAGTGTATATGACATGTTTATGCATTAGATTATAATCACATCTTTTTTCTTTTTTTACTTCTTAGATTCTTTTTTCCCAGCTCTATTGAGAAATAATTGACATACATCACTGTGTAAGTCTAAGACCTACAGCACATGGTTTGATTTACGTATATTGTGAAATGCTTGTCACAATAGGTTCAGCTAACCTCTATCTTCCCATATAGATTAAATAAGAAGGAAAGAAAGAGGAAAAAAGAAAAAAAAATTCTCCTTGTGATGAGAACTCAGGATTTACTCTCTAAACCACTTTCCTGTATATCATAGAGCAGTGTTAGCTATAGTCATCATGTCGTACGTAGCACACCTAGTACTGATTCATCTTATAACAGGAAGTCTGTACATTTCCATCACTTTCCTCTAATTCTCTTCCCCCGCCCCCCACTCTCTGCCTCTGGTAACCACAAGCTTGATCTCTTTTCCTAGGAGTTTGGTGGGGTTTTTTATAGATTGCACATATGAGTAGATTTTGTCTTTTGTTCTTTATTGTAGAAAAATATACCACTGATAAATGTATCTTATTCTTTACAAAATATTAAAGATAACTTTAAAAAAAAAAAAAGATAACTTTAAGTGATTTTGTTTAATGCTTAAGTTTTATAACTGCATATAACAAAAGTTTTTAGAATATATGCATTTATAGAATAATTAAATAAGAACTTAGGTACATTATAACATTTATATTAGCTTGTGTTCTCAAAATTAAGCATTTCTAATTTTATCATACATTTTTTCTGTCACTGCTTCTTTATATTATGTTTATATAATTGGGTTGTTTCTTATTATGCAATTAAGAATTGACTTCTGGTCAACGGGAGTTCATATATAGTGTGTGTATGTACATATACGTTACACACACGTGTATATATTTACTTTTTTCAAAGAGGCAAGAACATATTTTATGCATTTCTAAAAGATGCATTTTTCTTCTGCATTTTGATTCTTTAAATAGATTTACTTATCCCAAGCCAATAAAATAGGAAATGTGCTCATGAAAGAAGGCCAAGAAGTCCATCTGTGTCTGTTCATTTCTCTGAGCTATCAGTTCCTTAATTTCTCAAAATATTTTTTCTTCTCAAGCTTGCCTATCTGCTTCGCTAAACAGAGATTGTTCCAACTTCTAGCAGTGGGAACCTTTTTTCTAAATCCCAAATGAACTTATTTACAAAAGAAATTATCTTCTTCCCTCAGCATCCAAAAATTCTCCATTCATTCTGAAACTATCTTAGCATGTATTGAAAACATTTAAATTACTACTTCCTGTCTCTCTTTATAGGGATTTCCAGGACATTTTCTCAATAATCAACTTTTATAAAAAGTTGGTTTATCATTTGATGTACTTTAATAGAATTTTTCATTTAACATCAAAATCCCTTCCGCATTTATGACAGAGTCAATGATTCAATAAGATTCTTATTAGTGATGTTTTATCCCCTTTGTAACACCTCGTGGTTATTTAATAAACTTTTAAACTTTGAATTTGGTTTTACTGGTAATTTAAAACATACTTACTTTATAGTCTCTTTTTTTAAGAGAGCACTTTAATTTCTGAAGTATATTCGAGAGACCAATACTAGTCTTGTTATGTCTTTCCCTCTGTGACTTCCAGTAAGTCTGTTAACCATTCAGTGTCTCTGTTTTCTTATGTATAAAATAAGGGAATCACGTATAATCATCTTATCATTTCAAAATAATTTTATAATGCTATTAGTATGGTTGTTTTATTTTATTTACCTTCATTGTCTGTATCTGCTACATTTTGGGAACGTTAGGTCTCCATTTCTATTCTTTTTCTCTTAGCTGTCTTTTCATAGGAATGCTTCTACTTGAATGAATGTTCTCACTTGTTAAATATAGTCTATTATGCAAATGTATTAATTGAATAATAGTGAATTTAATAAATTATTCTATACTTTTTATATAATTATTTGTTATTTCTACTAAATCCTATTATCTATTTCTCTTGTGCTCCTCCCCTGACCTCTCCTGAGGTAACATTGACTTATAGTTCCTGGAATCTTTACAAAAGTGTCATGTTATAACTAAGCAATATTTACTTTTAGTCATACTCAAACATGCTGGAAAGAGATGATAATCAAGGAATTAGTAAACAGGTGGAAACAAAATCTTACCTCATTTCAATTACCTTAGATAGGGCATGCACACATCCTCAAAACTACATGAAAGATAATAAAGAGTAAATGTAATCAATATTGGCATGTAAGGAAGCTGCACATAATAAGATGACACAAAGATTTCCTGATGAATCTAGCCTCGCTGCATATATTTTATTGGTATTTTAAAATAACCAAAGACAATGTAATAAATTAGATTGTCAGAGGATTTTAAATGAGATCTGTACCACGCAACCCTTTGGACCAAACAATAAAAGACTAAGAAAAAGTAGTCAAATGGTGCTGAAAAGCTCTGACCAATCAATGATGGAGAGTCAGGAAGGGAAGAAAGAAGGGAGAAATTCAGAATCATGTACTTTATATTAAACGGAAGACAAACAAGGCAGAAGAAGGTGGGGAGAGGAGGAGAAGAAAATTCCAATGGCCCTGAGCACAATGAAAGATGCACATTTCATTAGGATGTATTTAATGGCCTCAAAAATAAATGAAGAACTAAGTAAAACAAGCTAAAACGTAATCTATAGCCTAAGGCTATGTAACTGATAGAACTCTGAATTTATGCCACAGTCATGTGGCAAAGATTAGAAACATGTTAACCGGTAGGGAAAGAAAAAAGTGACCAAAATGTAATAACCCAATACCTAAAATATTAATTTTCAGGAAACAGGTTTCTATTAAAAATTGCAAAACAAATTGTTAGCTATACCACTTCTTCAAGTCTTGCAGGTTTGAAACTTTAAACTTTGAACTTTAATTATAATTGTGAAAGTGGAGTTCTGTTTACAGGTGCCTCAATTTTGTCCTGATTCTATGGTGCCCTGCATGCTGCTAACACTCTGGCTCCAGTTCTATGATTAAAAATGATTAACTACTGGACCTTTGTCAGGTTGCTTTGTTTCTTTAGACTTCGATGTCTTCATTTATTGGCGTGAAGTTCTATTGATTATATGTCAAAATTTTGTTTACCAGTCACAGACCTAGAATATTATAGAAGGTCATTTTATTTAAAATGGTGTTTGTACTTTTATTGTTATTAAACATATAATTCAGTTTTCCTAAATGTCATCATACATTTAAATGACACAGACAATTCCTGTCGTTCAACTAATCTAATTTGTTCTATTTGAAAGTGCTTCAAGAATTTATGACTTTGTACTGTAAAATAACATACATGTGTCTCAATGTCTTATTTACATATATATCTGAATTAAATTTCTTAATATTCTTGTATTGTTACTACATTTCCTTTATACTGCAAATCTCTGGCCATCTCTTAGCAAGCGTTTTAAGATAGTCATTTTATTGTTTTGTTCATGATGCTCTGTGCCATTGCTCATAACTTGATGAGTATACAAGTGCTTGGTTTTTAAAACAATAAATGAGGGAAAAATAACAATCAAAAGCAACATGTTGTTGTTTGCTATGCTACAACCTCCTAGTGAGGACTAACAGTCACTAATATTTATTAGGTCAGTAAATCAAATCTCAGGTAGGTAACAGGTGGTTCATAGAGTCAGAGACTGCAAATAGAGTCGCTGTTTGTTGTAGTCTAGCATATGGCCTTTCGATACATTACAATCATATCAACTGGATGACATCCTCTATAAGCAATGCTTAACACTGAAACACCAGTAATTCTTTTCTAACTTCTTGAAACTACAGTGCAGATTTTGTGCCTTTTTGGAATGCTGCCTCACCTTTCATGCCTTTTAGAGTACTGTCTCTGGATGGGCTGATTTCTTATTATCTGGTACTTTCCCATGTATGTTTGTCCTTTTGCAAAGTTAAATTTTAAATCCTTCCAAACAGACTGAACACACTTTAAGTCTGCATTTCTCCACATTGCTTAGTTAATATTCTAGAAATAGTGGGTGCTCAAAAATTTGGGGATAGATTTAAGTCTCTGGAGTTTATGTTCTTAACCCTGGGGTTTAAAAAAGACACACAAACATACACAGGATCTTGCTTTCCGAGTAAAATTCAAAAGCTAAAGCATCGGTAGGAAATCCTTTCACACAAAATTCCCTTTAAAATACCGTGTTTAAAAAGAAAAAGAAAAAAAATGTAGCTTCTCTAGCAAATTGGATTTTTGAAATAATATTTTCTGTATATTTTATTGTACAATGGAATTTCTGAATAGGTTTTCATATTTGAATCAAGGAGATCCAATTATTGTCTCCAGCTGCTATATTTTCTATTAAAAATCTTTTTTATCATCCACAACGTTCATCCACATAAGTGACTGTCTTATGTAATACCTTTTCACTTAATCAAACTTGAAAAATAAAAATTCTACTTTTATATTTCTGAAATAGCTTAAGTATAGTTCCTTAGCAGGTTATCTCAAATATATATTAGGTTTTATGAATGGGAAATACATAAGGAAACATATTTATCATATTGTGATTTATATAGCTAATACTTAGTGATACATTGATGGACGGATGGGGAGAGAAAGAGACAGAGAACTGATAGACCTAGCTGGAATAAATTTCAAACAACGAACAACAACAACAAAAATCATGGTGTATTATCATTTAGGATCCAATCAGAATTTATATAATCTCAATTTTGTTATAAGCCATGATCATTGACAACACTCTGGGTGCATATTATCCTATGATTACAAAGACATAAATAAGATACCTTCATTGATTCTAAGAAAGGAATAAGCAACACTTGGTCTAAATTTGAGAAAGAGTAGCTGCCATTTATGAAGCTTTTATCTAACAACATTTTTTATTTGCAATAGGCTAAGACCTAAGCTATAATACTTTCCATTAACTACAAATGAGAATGTATAAGAGGAGCTAGAAGGCTGCAAACAAAAGATTAAAATGAGTGAATGCCTCGCAGGATGGACCATATAATCCTTTGATAATTGCATTCATTTTAAGATGAGCCATTCAAAATTGCTACCTGTCCAACCTGCATAAAATGAGCAAACTAGAAACATGGAAATAAAAATGCTGGTTGTCCCCAAACAGGCCATTTTAATATCACTATAGTTGAGTTTTAGACACTCTAGGCTTACATGTGTGCTGAATATGCTTATTTTCTGGCTTTTTGCAATTATGCTACTTGTACTCTATATAGAACTAGAACATTAATAACTATCATTTGAGGTTGTCCGATATGTAAATGAGATTTACAATACAGTGACCTCCTTCAGTCCTGCTTACAGAGTGTGGGTCATAAGGTAGACAAATATGACTCTAACAGAAAAGATTACAACCTCATAAAATATGTAGCTTCAAAATATGTATAAGATTAAAATCTACCTAGAGTGCTGATCATTTATAGAAGAATAGATAACTAATTTCATCCTTACAATAAATACAAGATAAAGTATCGACCATTTTATAAAATACTTCTTCCTTTAACAAATTAGGTAAAATTACTAATAAAACTGGAATTTATTGAAGCCATGTGCTTGCTCTCAAATCGTAACTTGTCAGTATGAAAAAAGCTTTATTGCTAGGTTTATCATTATTCCAAAATAAGGTCTTTTGCTTTTTCCAAATATCTAATTTTCTTAAAACTTTCAATAAATGCAGGGAACTTTTAAAATATTCAACGTCTTTCTGACAATTGTAAATCTTGATTTTATAACCAAATTCACAAATAAGTAATAATGAGTTGTCCTGAGACCAGGCATTTTTAAATGAAGGTTAATTTTTGAAATTCCATAACGGAGTTACAATTTTTCACATTCACTATTTTATTTTTAAATAAAGAGGAAAAAATGTCCCATGGCCAAAAAATGTGTAGAAAATGCTGAGTTAAACAAACACCCAAATTTCTTTACTGTAAGACTTTTCAGAGCCTTTAATCTGCTAATAGTGAATCTTTAAGAGGAGGATCTAGTACATAGTTCTCCTGACTTTCTTTAATCATAGAACTCTCTTGGGTTCATTTTTTCCCCTAGAAACAGTTTAGCATCTGATGTTTTGTAAATACTGCCCTATGATATGCTATCATACATTTATCTTATATAAGTATTATGGAGCCTACTACATTTAAAAATTTTTTGCACCAACTTCCTCATTGCTTTATAAAAGTTAGGGAAAACATTGTTGTAGTGGATATTCCACATCAAAAATAAACCAGAATTGTTTTCTATGGGATTGAAAATTTGATGATACTAGAATAACAATTCATGCTTCCTGCACAAAACTAATTTGGAAATTCATGTCTCAAGAATATAGTCAATATTCTAGAAACGGTGGTTGTGTAAAATTGGCCAGAAAGAAAGTACAAAAGACCGCTAACATATGAAATATCTACACTTACTTTTCATACGTTTTTAAACAAGCATCTTTAACTTGTTTTAAAGAGAATGCCAGTTGAAAATAACTAACAGGAAGGAAATAGTCAGGCTACTCAGAAACAGGCACCCTGATAACAGATGAGGAAAAGGGAGAAAGAAAACTTCAGAAATGTACATTTGAAATAAGAACTTCGAGAGAATTTCATGCGTGGCTGAACATGACTTCACAATTTAATAAGCCCTGTGGCAGGCACAGCTAATTCATACCTGATAACATCGCTCTTACTTACAAAAGAACTGAGCCAGCAGTATACCCAGATAAAAGAAACATATCTGCATCCTCTTTTGCCGCTAGGAAATAAAATAATTCGAGCCAGTAAGATGTAGATAAGAAACTTTCCTTTCCGAAGTAAAGGGCATTGTCTTTTGTCTTTCGCTTTTCCTTTCTACCTTCTTCCTGCCTGAGACACAGATAGGACGCCTGGCATTGCGGTGACCATTTTGCAGTGTTGAGGATCAAAGCCTCAGTCTAGGAACAGTGTAGCACACAGACAGAAGGTGCCAAGTTCCTAACATCACCTTTCAGTCGTGGTTGCAGTCTTGCCCTGCCTACCTTTAGCCTCCATGAGAACAGTAAACCTCCTACGTATTTAATAACTATTTAGTCAGGTTTCCTATTACCTCCATGTGAACCTATTCCTACTGACGTAGGCTCTGAAACTATTACTGAACTTTCAGGGGACATTAACTCATGTATAAAATATTATTACTGAATGATCTTGGAAAATTTTATTCCTTTCAGTATTTTTGATTAAAAATTACAAGCAAGGAAAACCATTTCATAGTTAAAAACTTCCCATGTAGAGAGTTGAAGATTTCAAATTTAATGATAACATCTCAGTAATTCAGAAAATACTAGAATCCACAAGGACTCATTCCATGAGATTGTCACTTAGCTTAAGTTTTTCTTAGTGTATATTTTCTTTTCCCTAGAAATTTTAATATGCAGGTAACTTCAAAAAAGTCATGCTAATTGTTTAGATATCAAATTATTTTCACGAGTGAAAGGATTATTTGGTATTTACTTTAAGTTTAGAATTACCTCAAAGATTCTAATTGTATTAATAAAAATCCAGCTCTGTAATTTTGCTTTAAGGCTCCAGAACCTCGCCATTACCTTCCACATATTTTCCTGATACATCCTGCATATCTGTGTAAGCACATCCACTGGGCTACCTGCTACTCACTTTTATGATATATGCTTATCCTTTCATTTGAACATGTTATATATTAGCAGTATTCTGGAGCCAGCTGATATGGCTCTAAGAGCCCATTTTGCACCTATCTTTCCAACTCCAGATTCAGTAAGACTCCATCGGTAGCTTGATACTTGTTATATTGGTAATATTTATACCACAAAAATTGTCGATTGCTGCAAATCAGATTCTCTCCTTGCTATAGCAGTTATTAAGCCATTACCATCACATTACTGAACAATATACACCATTTATATTAAATTTTCATGCCATATGTTGCTCATTAATTAACCTTAGCATTGTTTAATTGGTAGCTTTAGTACCAGAAAGTCACCAGATTTACACAGAATGAAATACAAGGATTATCTGTATATGAATGCTACAATAATATGCTATTGAACATATTATTTAATAGATCTAAATGGGTTGAAAGGGTTTAATGAGATGGTAACAATGATCAGTTCCACAGATTTGTAAATTTATTAATGGCAAATTTAAATTGTGATCAGTTTTCGTTAAAAATATAATCTTGAGGAAAAATAAACATTACTATCAGCTACAGATGTATAACTAGAAACAATAATAAGTGTTTTCAAAATGTAAGACTTCCTCTTAATTCCCATTTAAAATTTATATTTGACATAGGAAATTAACTTCAACAATAGGCTGATTTCAGATCCTTATGACCTATTTTTATCCTAAGTGATTTTTTAAATAAAATTAAGTCATAATGGTATACTGCAACTTATTCAAATTTTAAACTACCCAGGATTGTTTTTATTGTTATGGAATAAAAAAGTCCTTATTATAATCATCTACTGATCATTTTAAGACTCCTGAAGGAAAGGCATTATTTTTGTTGCCATAAAATTCGGATTTAATTTTACAAAGGTAAAATAAAAATACATAATTCCATATTTAAAGCTGGAATCTATTTTTTAAACTATGCAGTAGATTTTATATGACCTCATTAAATAACTACTAATAAACAGTGTTTTAAACAACTAATTGTCCAGATTAAATTAAGAGTGGCTTTAAATTGGGAATAATAAGGAAAATGTCCCACATAGCAACATTGCATAAGAAAGCATAGGTTTGTCCTATCAATAATTTCTTACCAATATAGCTATCTGTTTGCAAGTGAAGAACCAAACATTAAAAACGGTTTATTTTTAAATTGGTTGGAACATACTTTACATTTAAAAGAATTCTTTCTTAGATATCAGAAGCAAGTGTTTAGTTTGCAACACATTTGCTAAGCATTTTAGAGCTGTAAGTCCAGTATTAAAAAGCTCAAGGCAGACTGTCCTTAGGTCAGTCAGGTGGTTATGTGGTTTCTAATACTGGAAAATGAAACAGACTATGCTTTTAGAAAAATGGATGCTCAATAAGTAAATGACGTTATCAATAAGAACCTGAAGCTAGCATTGGAAAGGTAGCATCTGAATTTCTAACATCACTTGGATGTTTAAATTGGTAGCTAATATGCAAATATCTGGATTATAAAAAAATATCAAACCAGCTACCATGAACATGCAAGGCACATAAGGTTTTTTTTTTCTCATTGAACTTTTAACTATGAAATTAATTTTAATAAGTTTCATGAGGTTTAATGACTTTTGGGCTTTCTTTTCTTCCAACTAAATATCTTCTGAAATTATACTCTATTGAATCAAATATACCAATAAAATATTTAAAAATTAAGTGTATGTACTTCATATGCAGTTTAGTATCTAAAACAACTGAAGTATGTTTGGAAAGCATTCACCATTTTTGTTTTCAACTCAAATATCTGAATTAAGAAATATCAACACGGATGTTTTAAAATTGGGGGCAGAAGGAATATTTTAAATATAATTTTTAACATCTTCATGATTGAGAAAATTTGAAGCCTTAATTGAAAATGGTAGTGATATGAAAAATTAGAAATCAACATACATTTACCTGAATGTGAATATTGATTTTGTATCTCCTTCTACAACAAAATTTTCACTATTTTCTTTTCTTTCTTTCTTTTTTTTTTTTTTTTTTTTGGTAATCTCACTTTAGTAATACCATTCCAAAACATATCTTCAGTCAGTCTAGTGAATTGCTAAACTCATATTGAAACACACCTCCCAGCACCCCCTTTCTCAGTACCAATAATAGTAAGGGAAGCAGGGAAACACTTACCTAATTTTATTATGTTAAAATAATATTCAGGTGCATATTCTGAACCAACTTAGATGACAGTTGTAGCCCTATTCTGTTTATAATGTTTATCATGCCAGTAACATTCAAACCTATAATTTCACCTTTGCTTCAAATATTAAGTCCATTAACTTAATAGGAAAATCTATTGTAAATTCATTCACCTCATTTTATCATTTTAGGAGTAATCAGACAGGGGCACATAAAAATGGGAAATATTTTTAAATAATTAATTAAAGGTTAAACATCTTTCATAAAGAATAGCAAGAAACTAAGTTATATCCAGGCTGGGGAGGGGCAGAGAGGATTTCCTTCTACATATTTTATAAGGTATTGAAACTAAAATTATGTTTCAAACCAATGTACATTAGACTAAAAAGAAACAATTACTATAGTTTTAAATGCAGATGTGTATAATTACTTCATTAATAAGGTTTTTGTCATAAAGTTTGTCAGGTTAATTTCTAGGCTTCCAAACAAAACTCTAAAAGTATCTCTAACAGAGATAACTTCACATTTTAATAGTGTTCCTCTTTATGTAAGAGTTAACTAGAAATATTCAAAATTACAGGTGTTGAAAATCAATAGAATAGTTTGTGTCATTTTGCTAGTTCTATTTATATACAAGATAGACATCAAGCACTTACTATTTAAATATCATATTGAAATTCCTATAGCAATTTGAGAGACAGATGATATTTTTCCTAAAAAATATATATATGTATATATACCCAACAGGATTGATATGAAAACAATTTAACTTGAAGGATGTAATTATGTAATGGAATGTAAAAAATTATAGCAATTAAGGTGCTGTGACATGCTCTAATGAATGAAGTTACACTGGTTGATGACACTATACCTCCTACTCATTAATTATTTGGATAGAGTGCATTATTTTACATAACATGAAGAAATAAGTCATAAAGTACTACTAAAAATTACATCCATACATTGTCATTTAATATTAATGACATTTTTCCCACACCCATGAATTATGAAAAAATCAAAAAAATATCAATAACATTTGAGTCTCTAGAAAAGCTCATAATGTGGTGCAATTCTTTGACAATATGCAGCTAGTAATTTTCGGGGGAAGAAAGTGAGCATTCTTAGAGAACTGGCTTAGAAAGCAAATAGGTTTATATGTTTATGAGGCAAATCTGCTCGTGTGTGGCTTGCTAATGTGTTCTGTTTAGGTGCCTAAGTGATTGGAAATATTTTTTAAGCTTTCTTATTTGCAAATCTAAAGAGAAAGACACATTTCTTAAGTGCAGCTAACTGAAGTGATTCTTTCAAATTATTATAAAACAACATACCGCTAACACGTAGTACAAATATTTTATATGGGATTTTTAAAAAAATATTAATTAAAAAGGTAGCCAAGCTCTTGTTTTTCCTAAAATCTTAGAAGGAAACATGAAAGGTGAATTTAACATGATAGTCAAAAGAACAAAGTGATTCAGATTTCTTTCCTGTTTTCTTCTAAATCTGTTTTCTTTAAAGAAACTTCCTCCCTATAATAAATTAGAATTTAAAAAGTAGAATGCTAGCATTAAACAAAGGGAAAATATTTCTAACCTCATTTGCTAGGAGTAAGGGGGTGTGGTTATGTATACCTATTCATTCCTTACATCAAAATGTAAAAACACACAGTTACTGAAAAAAGAAGCTAATAAATTAATGTCTCCATGGTTCTCAGATAAAATCTGGCCACTGTTGACATGCAATTTGTATTAGTTTCCTTCCTTTTATCTTTCAATGATTTCTTTCACATAACCCACCAGCCCAGTACAAAACTACATAGGAAAATATTCATCTGGCAGAACTCTTACACCAAAGAATCTACAGCAAAAGAACAGCTTTATCTAGGTTAAAAAAAAAAAAAAAAAAAAAAGGTATTAATTTAGGTGTCAAGCTTACTATTAAATTTTTACTATTAAAAATTTTTTTTTACTAAAAAAATTTGACCTATTTCTCTACAAGTTTCAAGACAACTGCCTTTTTTTGAGCAGAATGCCCTCAATCATTGTACAAAGACATATATACACACACACACATATGTTTCTATATGTGTTTATGTTTATATATATGTATGTATATATACACACATATATATAAACCCTAGTTTCAGATTGTAAAGAATTTTCTTAGGTGACTGAGCCCCCCAAAGTCTGAGGGGACTATTTTTCTGGGGACTGTAGAAATACAGAAGCACAGTTTTGTTTTGAGAATTAACACATAAAAAACAAGTTGGGAAGATGGCTTCTTACAAAGAATTCACAGTACTCTGCCGCTATGGGAGAAGTAGCTATCTAGAGACTGCAAAATAGGGAAGAATAAGTGTATCGCTTGATAAAAAATGCTTGGTTCTCTTTATCTTGTTGATTCTTAAGAGTCATCTCAAAGAATTTCTTTCTTATGGTTAAAAAGAAAACCCTAAAAAAAGGAAAGAAAAAAACAGAGCAAGAGAAACAGCCATTCACAGTATCGTTCTTGTCTTTTCAATCTGAATTAGCTAATAAGAAATATATGAGACGTGGTGGCAACTGCTTGATGACACTACACTGCTTTTCCAAATCTTCCAAAGAAAAAAAGTAATTTCTTACAAGACAACCGCTTCTCATCAGGACGTGTGTGTGTGTGTGCGTGTGTGTGTGTAAAACGGAATTACATATTCCATAAAGGATTCACTAAAAACAGAGGTGTCGTTTTTTGGTAGCAAATATAAAAGTTAATAAACATTCATCTTCAAGATTTTAGCATTCTCGAGTTTCTTAACATGACTCTATATGCTGTAATTTATTAAAATTAGTAACTGTGATTTACTGAGCTAGACACTGTGGAACTCCCAAATTGAAACATATTATAGTTCTCAGAAGTTCATTGGCCAAGATATTTATTGAGTGGACACACTTGCAATGACTAGACAGAGAGGCAGCTTTTTTCGCCTCTAGAAGTCTTTGAATTCAATTTGGCGATGGAGGCGAGGAAAGACAAAGAGGCAAATAATTTATCCACAGGGTCTGAAAAATAAAAATGGGCTATCAAACTTCTGCTATTGTTGTATTTACTTTTGCCCTAACAATCAAAAAAATTATGTCAAAAAATACTTTTGGAAGAGATCAAAACTTCTAAAAGGTATGCAAGCACAATCAATTGATCTTTAAAAGAAAATGTGAACAAGCATTTGATTACAGAAGACTAACAAAAAAAAGCACTTTAATTTTAAATTGTTTTTTCTTACTCAATTATTTTCAAATTTTTTATTCTTGTAAATGTCTAGCATAATTATAAAATTGAGAGGTGGAAAGTATGTTTATTTTTTTCTTAACATGATTGAGATTCTGTTCTTTATCCTACACAGATAATTTTAGTCAAAATCTCCACTGTCTCAATTATCTAGATACAATATTCTCCATAAGCTAAAAAGAAATCACCAATTCAACTTACTTTCAATTAGTTTGGTTCTATTAATTATACAAATGGAATTTTTTTTTTTCTGGGTTAGTGACTCCATGTCTATTTTGCAACCATGAACATCATTGGAACCACTACAAATAAAGAGGTAAATTATTTTTTAACAGATTTACCAAGTAAAACTTGTGGAAAAAAACTATTAATGTAGAAGTAACCTCATTTCCTAAGGAAATGTAGTTTGAAAGTGCATTTAGTTTCAATCAATGGTGACTTTTAGGGCCATAATTGAGGTATTTGTTAATATAATCAATTTTAATAATCACTTTCATATGTGTGAAAGGCACACTAGCAAAACACTATTTCAAACCAAATTTTCATTAAATTCTAGGAAAATTGCTAAATGGAAAGAGTAATAACAGATAGGGTTTCCTGTAATTTACTTAAGTAAAAAAATGACTAAAAAATAAAAGTAAAATATATCTAAAATTATGTAAAGGTAAAACTGAAATGGTTTTCTAGTAAGAGGTGGGCAATTGGTGGCAAAGGCACACAACAAAATCGGCATTTCATTTCAGTGTGACAACAGTCTTTTTGACAGCATATTAGTTTACCATTGAACATCCCACCAAAACAGTTATCCATTTCCAAGTGTGTAATAATTCATTGTTGCTCTTCACTGTACATTAAATGTCACCCATCACTGTGACAAGAATATAAAAGCTATTGCACGCTAGTCAGGAGCCTAGATCAAAGCTGTTGATGCAAGCACTTTGGACATGGTTTTCTACACTCAGTTAAACCATCAAAAACACTATGTTGAGAACATCTTTACCTCTGAGTACCAAGAGAAATACAGAATATTTTTATAAGTAGAACTTTCAGTAAGACAATAGCCTTGTCATCTTGTGACCGCCGACCATGTTAGTCTCAAAATGTATGTCAAAACAGTCCTGGTGGTCACTGTATTAATAAACCCTTGAGCAGATTCTAGGTAGACCATCTCCTGCTCTCTAATCCAATAATACAATAGATGATACTCTAATATTCTAAAGAATCATGCAAAGTAATTCAACCCCACAAAATACAAGAAACTCCTATATTCTTTTTAACTTGGAAAAACTAATGTTATGTACTTAACACATTGAATATTCTTGATTTATCCTTACTAAGAAAGCCAGGTTAGTCAATATCACTTGCCTTCTTTTCCTCTTTTTCCTATATTTGATCATATTCACTTGCTCATTTAAGTAGCCTAAGAAATTTCTGTGTAATAGTATTCTTACTAAAAAAAAAAACTGGTATAATATTACTTTTCTTCTCCAGTTTATTTGTATTTAATTTTAAAATGTCAATCTCAGAATAAAATATGCAATATTATTATGAGCTTAGTGAATTATTACTAAGGTTCCATCAATCCTGTTGGAGGGAAATATGTACAGCATTATGCTCTTCTTTTAAGTTTGGTCCTCAGTTATGCACCTCTATACCAAACTACAAAGAACTGTAGACCAAGATTTACATGCTGAATTTCAAAATAGTTCTGGTCTTGTTAAAAGCAAAAAAAACCCAAAAAACCAAAAAAACAGCTCTAACATTATGGGCATTTAAATTGACTCATTTTTAAATAGTGTCTACTGCATTAGTTTATCTGTTGTTTAATAAAGGAAATATTTGAAGCAAGGTGAAAAATACCTCTCCTTCTGAGTATAAAGGGTGGATTTCCTAACCAGACTCTTTATATGACTAAATGCTATCTCTGTACTAATATATCTAGATCAAAGGAAAATATAATAGAAAGAGAGAGGGAAAAGGTTTAGGGACAAATATGATTAAGTGCAAGTTTGTCACGTACAAGATTTCTTCCTACTTCTCTGTCAGCCAAGAGCTATGGTTAGGATATCCGGGATAAGGCCATTCCATGTCCAGAATGCCGAACCTCAGGCTCATCTTTACTGTCAAATAAGAGTTCTCCACTAATTCGGATAAGCATGCTGATTATGTCATTATGCTATAAACAATAATGCAGCTGTTCGTAAAAAACCATAGCTTATAAAACCATACCAAGACAAATAAGACCACATATCTCTCAATACTGGTTAAAAAAAAAACTTAGAACACTTGTTAAGGATTTGTTAGGTAATTTTTTTTATGCAATAAGGGTGAAGGGAAATTTTTAAAAGCCATCACAATAACAATCTGCTTTTAAATTTAATTTTAGAAAACATAAATTCCAACAATTATGATCAGTACTTAATTTATTATAAAATTTTGTTGGCATGGTATTATTTTAGAACTTCGTGATTTTCAGTGAGAATGAAACACATATCTGAGAATTTTTTTAATGTAATTTGTCTTTTTTCTGTAATCATTATGGAGAATAAAGACAAAAATATACATAAAGAAAATGCCATATTTATTTTGACATCAATAATAATGTTAATAAGTTCATCAGTGATCTCTATACGACATAAGATGTAGTCCTCATTCATAGGTTAAAAATCACAATACTGTATTTATTTTGAATTGATAACAAATATCATAATGCCACTTAAATTAGGAAGGTAATTAAGTTCTGCAGTTGAAACTTGGCCATTTTGTCTGCATTTGCACGTCATGAACTTCCTTCATGGTAATAAGAGTTCAATACCATATCAGAGTGTATTTTTTTATTGAAGTAAAGTAGATTTTAATTTTATAAATTTATTTCGCTTTGGAGGTTCAGTTTAGAAGTTAAACGGACTCTATTCAAGAAATTTTCTTTTAACCTGAGTTTTTAGTGTGTGGTTTTTAAATTTAGCAATATTTATACAAGATTATTTTAATACTGAGAATTGAACAAAATATTTCAGAGACAATCTGCAAATGATATGTTTTCATATTGTGTATTATTTACCAAGATACCTAATATTATTTCTTACTTAATATAGGATATCTAACATTGTTTATTATTTAGTAGAATATATGATCATTTGTCCATAAATGAAGATATTATACTTAACTTTTGAAACTGTATGAGACTGTTTTCACATCGTTGAATAAGATGCTGAAATAGAATCACTTTCAAGTCCATTCATTTAATAACTAATAATAAAATATAACAGTAATATTCTAGAATTTAATGACACTAAAAAATGGCACACGAGTTGATGTTATATTCTCAAAAAGAATGACATGTAAGTATTTATTCTGTGTAAAATTAGTACGGGTTACAATAGTTATACAGATGTTATATTATTATTTTTTTGATGGTTTATCAAACTGAGAGTTAAATAAATATTTTGAAAATTAGATGAGTGCATAGCCAAACCACATGCCTCTATCTGCAAATGTACTTTTAAGCTGGGAAAGAATTCAGATGTTTCAGTATTTGCTTTTGAATGTAATCTCAGAAGATTTGGGCTCCGAAAATTAGTAATATCTGAAATTCCTAATACGAATTTGAGGTAACTCCATAGTCTCTACTTAAGGTCCCCTGGAAACTACAGTAGACTTAATTCAGCTTGATTGATGCCTACACAATTGCCTCAGAATGGTCTCAGGACATTTACCTTTAAGTTTTGGTTTTATCCTTCCTGGGAACTTTCATTAATTTGATTAAGAAGGAGCAGGTGTACCTGCAGACCAGAAGAAAGGCTTTTTCTATACTTTGGAGTATTTATTTTTCTGTCTGCTTGTGGGCAGGCTGTAGAGTTCTCCAGCCATTGAATTATTTAAACTGTAATCCTTGAACTTGTTTATCTGAAGACATATATAACAGGATGGTTTATATTGGTCACTATAAAAAAATATGTAACCGATGCAAAGATGTTCAAAAATGAAAAGGTTGTTTTATCTTCACAGATATGGAAAAAGCTGGAGAGCTAAAAATTTATGAACTTCATACTCCAAATTCTCATTTTTGGGGGAAAATTCTAAACTTCAAATAAAAATTTTACCATGATCTACCATTCAGCTACAAATGCTATATGTACACATTGTTCCAATACAAATTTTCCGCCAAACGCAAATGATAATTATCTGAAGGACTCATGTGTTAATATTAAACCAATTAGGTAGAAAATTATAAATTTGCATGGCATTTATATGTAAATATCAAAAAAATACCGGTATAACTATAAAAATGTACATATATCAAAAATACTATGTTACTTCTAGAAGTGATTTCATTGCCTTTTTAATTGAATGAACTAAGCGTTTTTTTTACTGCTAGGAACAAATACATGACTTCATTGAGAACAGGATATGTTCAAGAAATGATAAATCTCCTTAGTGGTAAATTTATCAGAAGAACCTATACAATATCATTGAAAAAAATAACCCTCTTACTTAATATTTAATTTTGATGATAGAGCAAAAAATACTTGTAGTTATACATTATATTTATTTTGTGAAAAAAATGAGACATTTTATATGGAAAATAATGGTAGTCTTTTTATAGTTAAAATGCTTATTTTTAATTAGCCCTGGCTCATTAAAAAAAGCCTCTTTTTAAATTTTACCACTTTGGTTTTTTCTTATGACTGATTTATTAGTTCAAATTAGTAAGATACATTATTGTGTTCTCTGGCTCAAGAGAAATCTCCAAAATGAGGAGATAATTTTTATGTCCTAATCATTTGGACTGCTTTTAGATGCTGCTTAAAAAGAGTAAACTCTACCAAACCTATAGCTTACTGACACAACCAGCATGCATTCTGCCCAAAAAGGCAGCGTAGTATATTTTAATAAGTTATGTGACTCTTCAAAGTTCATTATTCTTCAGTACCCCGAGGGAGATAAAGAAAAAGAAAAGTAAAATTATTGTGACTTTTGACAATTATTAGTTAGAAAAAGGAGGTAACAATTGCCAAAAAAATCACAAAAGTGAGCATGTTACCTGGCTATGACAAAGAGCACACAACTGACACCCAAGTAAGCCAGCAGAATATACATCCAGATATCAGGGGACAGAGGATTCAGGAAGGAGAAGACGCCGGGGTTTGTACCATTGGGCTTGCGGTACAAAATACTTATTCCAAGTGTCATAAAGGGCTTGGAAAAGTCGATGACCTTCTCTCGAACGTAGGTAATAGCCAGTGGGGCAACTGCAAGGTCAGCTTTCTGTAGAGAGACACAGAAGAAAAGGGGAGAAAATTGGTTCTGAGTCTCAAGAACGAAGTCAATATCCAAATCAAACAAAACAAATACTTTACACTTGAGAATTGTCTGAGTAAGTATTACATTAACATTTAAAGCATTCTTGACTCAATTAAAGCATCTGCTTTTTCTGCTACTCATTTCTTTGTCCTTCTAGATTAGCAAACCAGAATTTATTGCCATAATAGAGAAAGAAAAAAAGCGCACAGAATGAAAAAACTGAAGAAACTCTTGTACATTCAGTACCTGAATTGTTATGCTATGGGATCTTATAATTATTTTTAATCTAAACTTAAAAAAACACTTAATATCAGTTATTACTTCCTAAATACCTTGGTCAGATTCTAAATAGTAATAATAATAATATCTACTTCAAATTATTTAGGTGATAATCAAGAAACATGTTTTCCTGGTTATAAAACTATAAAGTACAGTTCAAAGATTTTAGTCTTTAAATAGTTAACATTTTGAAAATCAACTTTCAATGTGATTGTGTTTACTGCCCCTGAGTTCTGTTTCTAGCCCTCTAATTTGTTTTCTATTATTTAATGGAAGTCCTCGCAGCTTTGTCTAAATCGCATCAGGAAATGAGTTTTTCAATTTTCACAAAGTTGCTAATTTTCCACTGTAGCTTAAATATGTTAAATTACTAATGCTCTTCACTCATCATGTTATAACCATCTGTCAGGATGAACTTCAACTCCAATATATTGAGAGAAATAATTATAATATTTTAAAATAATAAAGGCATCTATTCCCATATACGATAGGAAGCTATATTTCTACATTCCTTTTATTTTCATAAACACACTGGGCTTTCAGAGAATAAATAAGAAGTGCTCCTTGTAGTGAGCTACAGAAAAGTGTACAAAATAATGAAATTGGGCCTCCACAGTTTCCCACCGCAAGGATTGTTGGAGAATTTAAAAAAAGAAATTCTCGAAGAAGCTAACTTTGTTGACAATATTATTCTGGGTATGTGTGTGTGTGAGCATCTGTGTGTTGGGTGTATATGGGAAAGAGGGAGCAGTCAGATGCCTGAATAGAGTATCTTTGAGTAGCAGTGGAGAGAGAAAAACATTTCTCTAAAAAGTAGGAGGGGAAAAAAAACAGGTCTTTAGGGCCCTGGAGAAGATATCATCATATTTCATATTCATAAATCGAAGAAAATATCAATTTAGCAATAATAATTGTTAATGTCCTTTAAGCATCTGCTATGCAACAGGCACTGTGCTAAGAACTTTACATGCATTGTCACATTTAATCCTTACATAATCCTACTATTATTCCCATTTTCAGGTAAGGAAACTGAATGCATGAGAAGTCAAAAAATTGTTCATGGTCATAGAGCTAATTGAGCATTGGAACCAGGACATAAACACTGAGCTTTTGGAAACTAAACCCAAAACCAACCATGATATGCACCTCAGAAGCCAGAAATGGAATCATGGAAACATTCATTCATTCATTTATTTATTTATTTATTTTATTTATTTATTTTTTTTTTTTTAAGATTTTATTTATTTATTTTAGAGAGAGAGGATGAGAGACAGCACAAGAGGGAAGAGGGCAGAGGGAGAAGCAGACCCCCTGCTGAGCAGGGAGCCCGATGCGGGACTCGATCCTAGGACTCCAGGATCATGACCTGAGCCGGAGGCAGTCGCTCAACCAACTGAGCCACCCAGGCGCCCTCATTCATTCATTTATTAAGGAGTTCGTAGAGATGGAAAGGAGAATATATAGAAGCAAGGACAGCGATGAATAGATTACACTCACTGAGAATTTCGAGGGTTAGGTGAAAAGTTTATACAGATGGAATATTTTCCACAAGGAAGAGACAGCAATTCCTCTAAGACAGAAGGGAAGGAAGTACAGATGGTTTGAAAAAGTAAACAAGTTTGTTAGGGAAAGAAAGTAATCATTTAAGAAACAAAGATTCTAGTAAAAAATGGACAACATGAAATGGTGGTTTGCTCCTTTGTAACCTCCCTCATCCTAGGCACATGAAAAGCAAAATTTTACCACATGTAAAGCATATAAGTGAATATGATTTAAATTGGTAAAATACTTTAAAATTCATGATCCGTGTCAACAAAACTTAGGAAACAATTAAAATAACATATGTTAAGACAAAACTACTACATTATTCTAAAAAGTTGTTTAATAGGCATGTATTAATATGACTGACTAGACATACACCAAATTTTATTTAATTTTTTTAAAGATTTTGTTTACTTATTTGACAGAGAGAGCAAGAGCACAAACAGGGGGAGCAGCAGAGGAGAAGGAGAAGCAGGCTCCCTGCTGAGCAGGGAGCCCAATGCAGGACTCGATCCCAGGACCCTGGGGTCATGACCTGAGCCGAAGGCAGACGCTTAACCATCTGAGCCACCCAGGTGCCCCAACATACACCAAATTTTAAAGATTTAAAGAGAGAGCACGCACTCGTGCATGAATGGGGCAGAGGGGCAGGGAGAGAGAGAATCTCAAGCAGATTCTGCGCTGAGTGCAGAGACAGATACAGGGCTCGATCTCATGACCGACACAGGGCTCGATCTCATGAGATCATGACCTGAGCCAAAACCAAGAGCCGGACACTCAACCGACTGGGCCACCCAGATGCCCGGTAAATTTTAAAATTTACTTAGTATCGCCTAAAATAAAATTTCTTTTCCAAATATAAAATGGAAAAAAAAGACACAACATTACACAGTAAAATACTTTCAATAATAAAAGAAATCAGTCATTTGAAACAAAAGATAGAGTTTTAGACATTTAGTCAAAGAAAAAATAAATGCATTGACAGACTGTGGTACATCCATATGACAGAACATTATCCAGTAATAAAACGAAATTAACTATCAAGGTGTGAAAAGACATGGAAGAACTTTAAATGCATATCGCTAAGCGAAAGATGCCAGTCTGAAAAGGCTACATACATATGATATGATTCCAATTATATGACATTTTGGCAAAACTATACAAGCAATAAAAAGATCTGTAGCTGCCCCAAGGACTCAGGGAGCAGAGTGACAAATAGGTGGAACAAGAAGATGTTTACGACAGTGAAACTATTCTGTAAGAAATCATAATGGGTACATGACACTGTGCATTTATCAAAAGCCATAAAACTGTACAACACAAAGAGTGAAGCCTGATGTAAACTATGGACTTTAGCTAATGTCTCAATAATGGCTCAATTGTAACAAATGTACTACACTGATGGAAGCTGTTAATAATAAGGGGTACTGTGGGCCGGGGGTAGAATGGGAGAAGGTATAGAAACTCTACTTTCTGCACAATTTTTATATAAACCGAAAATTGCTCTAAAAGTATTTATTTTTTTAAAAAATAACAGGTTGTTTTAACCATATCCTCAGTTAGTAGTATTTAATGTTATTTTGATTAAATTAATTAGAACTGAGTTGTTACTATTAATAGAACACACAAAACTTATCAAACATCAATCGTCAAAAATAAGCCGTCTCTAATTACACACTAAATATGTTTTTTAAATTCATTTAAACAATCAGACTTCCAGATTATCTTGCAGTAGTAAAGAACATTACTTATACATAATAGCGCTGTCTATGAAAAAAATCTAACTTCATTACAAGTCTATTAATAATATAATAATTTTGAAATATAATCAAGATGCTGTATTAAAGATGCTTATAATGACAGATGTGATATTTTCCCATCAACTGCCATGCTATTAAAGACTAAGCCATTGGAGAAAAGAGCCTGATGGTAAAGTGCATAATCCAAGAACTTTTTATCTCTGTAGGTAAAGATTATGATTTCATGAACATAGATTTAGTAATTGGCATTTCATTTTATTTTAAGATTTTAAGTTTTTATTTAAATTCCAGTTAACATACAGTGTAATACTAGTTTCAGGTGTACAATATAGTGATTCAACACTTCCATTCAACATCGGGTGCTCATCACGACAAGTGCACTCCTTATCCCCACTTGTGTTTTATTTTAAAGAATACAGTAATAAAGTAATCTTGCATTAGGAAAAGCCAATAGTCAAAATTGTTTAAAAAATCTATTTCAGCCAAAGAAAAATAAATAAGTAAACTTTTATGTGTCATATGAATAGCACAAAGGAAAGAAGAGCTCACTTCTACCTGATCGGGTCGGTGAAGCTTAAATGATTACACTTGTGTTGTGTTTTGAAGAAAGAGTCTGAGATGACAAAGGTCAGAATTGAGAGGGTGGCAACAGCAGGGAAAAAAATCTCATTGAAGTGGCTTAAATTTAAATGTGTCCATTATGGGCCAAGACCATATTCTTTGCTCATATCACTTCCATTAATCCTCACAACAGTTCTACCAAATTTGTAGTGTGATTTTCTTTTTTACAGATGAAAATCCAGAGTTGTGAGAGTTTAAGGGATGTATGGCTCCAAAGATGACTTGACCATACTCATTTCTCACTATTTTTCTGTGCAAATTCATCATTACTATTTCTTCTGCTTTATTGTTTCTATATTTCTCTGACCAAAATAATCTTCCCTTTCCTTCATTATACACATTCTATAGGACACATCTCTAGTTCTTTTCCTCTTATGTAGCCCTCTTTGAACAATCCATACACATTAATTTCTCCTGAGTGAATTTTTATAGCACTTTTAAACTTAACCATATAATTTAATTGGAACTATATTTATGTTGTATTGTTTCTAATTTTTTCACATACAAGTCAACTAATATGAGACACCTGAACATACATATTGTAATTGTGTTGTCCTTGTTCTGGAGAGTGTAGGCACTTGGGAACCTGCAGATATGCCCTTCAATCAAAGCATGTAGCTCTGAATTGAGAAAATCATAAAGTATCCCTCCCTGGAAATTTCACAAAGATGGCTGGCCAGCAGCTATCTTATTAATATGTTTTAATTTAATATTATATCATTCTATGGGGAACTCTTCCAAATTGTTTTACGATCATAATAATCAATCTAACATCGCTGGGGCATTGGACAAAATCTGACACCAAGGAACTCCTTGGTAAATGTTTGCTAAATACAGTTTCAACTTACTAAAATACAATTTAAATTACTAAAATTTTCAAAGTAAATCACTCAGAGAATTCCAAAATTAAACTTTTTTACTGATCTTACTCTAGAAATAAGATTTATTTGTACATTAATGTAATTTCTAGTGAACTAACTCATCTAGAGGAGAACAGAATAATTCTTTATACGGAGTTATATAGCTAATAGCAATCCTTTGATTGTTTTATAGAACAATGGTAACATTTATTGGTCTAATTTCCAATTACCTAATACAAAAATTAGATAACAAAGCATATCTTCATGAATGTCAAAATGACTCCAAATTTGATCATGTTGAGAAAACCTTCTTTACGAAGTCCTAGTATCTAAAGAACATTATGATATTATTTTATAATACAAGCTCTGGTGAGACATCTTATGCATCCTACTGAAAGTTCTTGTAATTTAACAATGGAAAACCAGTTCTAAACATTTTTCATTTCCATAATGTTGTGAAGTGCTTAGGAAAATGGATAAAATATAGTGGTAAGTGCATTTGAATAAGTTGTAAATATTTTAACTGATTTAGCTAAGACATTTAAGCTAGTTAATTATGATATTAATTTTAATGTTACTTTTAAGTGACACCACACTCTTCTAAACTCTTCATAGTGCTGTGAACGCATGCTTTCACCTCTGTGTGCACTTTTAGGGAAACGTAGTTCACTTTCTGTACACACGGCTTACCACCTCCATCACTATCCACCTAGTCACACCACCTGCACGCTTGCAGTGGCCTCCTCATTGGTCCCCTGCTTTCATTCTTGCCCAACTAGAGTCTGTTCTTCATCCAAAGACAAGTTCTTTATAAAACACATACCAGATTATCACTTCTGGCTCAGAATTCTCCAATGACTTCTAGCACACATAGAATGAAACCTAATCTTGGCCTAACAAAGCTCTATGAGAGATGGCCCCTAATTATTTAATCAACATCAGTTCCTATCACTCTTCTGGTCTTAGGAAGATCACTCTTGTTCTAACAACTCTGGTCACATGGCTAATCTTGAAACGTGTACACATTTCTGGCTCAAGGCTTTGTACTTGTTTTCCTTTTGCCTGGAAAGCTTGTCCCTCATACATCTACATGGCTTATTCACTCACTCAAATGTTCTTATGTGTCTGTTCTCATAACAGTCACTCAAAGGGATCTTGCTGACCACTCAATCTATCACTCTTTATCTCCTTACCATGTTTTCAGTTTCTTCATAAAACTTATCATGACCTGAAATTATGTCATTTCTTGTTGGTCTCCTTCCAATAGTATGTCTCTTTTGAGTAAGGAGTTTCTCCATTTTGTCCACTTCTGCATCTCCAGTGCCTACTACAGTGTCTGGGTCTTAAATATTTTAAATGATTGAGTTAATGCATAAAACTATCCTTATTGCTAATTCTTTCCGCAGTACTTCCCTAAACTTCTTTACAGAAGAAAATATTCCTGAGGTTTATCTTCTTACAACAGTGAGATTTTCCATGTGCATGATTTCTATTTTTATATAACAAAAATAATAATTAAAAAACTGATAAACTATTTCATGTTTCTGTGATAAACTAGGCTTCAGTTTTTATAATAAACAAGTTCCCTCATACCATTATGTTAGTTAGTACTCACTAGATTGTGTTTAAGAAAAAAATGTAGAGATTAAAGTTACATGTTTCATATATGTGAAAACCTAACTTCAAATTATATGTTATATACAGTATACAAACTAATATCTATTTGTAGTTTTACAAAAACATAACCTTATATTTTAGAAATATGCCTTCAGTTGCTTTTCACCAAACTAAGTACTAACCACATTGTACATAGTGTACAGTGGGCAATTTAGTTATAAAATACGGAGATTTCTTTTACACATGAAAGGCCTGAACAGGGACAATTAAGAAAGAATTAAACACAGACGGCAGTATTAAACACAAGCCGCAGCTGTTACTTTATTAATGCCTAAGTAAGCCTGCTGATAATTTCAAGCGATATTGACTACATCTACCAAGCTTGCCATTAATGCCAGAATGAAAAATAAACTTCTCAACTGGTAATTCTTCAGAAGATCCATGCCTCCAAAATATTTCTAGAGTTTGATGGTTTTTTTGTGGGGGGGAGTGAGGGTTGAAGGGGATTTAACGGTTTTTGTTTTGTGTTGTGTTCTTCACATTCAGTTCTGATTTGTGAACTCTCAACTGGATGGTTTATAAATATTAATATTTCTGTACTAGAATTGTTACAATATCTTCCTTTCTCCCTTCAGTATTTCACGGGACTTACTTGTTTTCTAATGTAGTAGTTCAATTAATTTAGCTCCCTTGAAAAAATAGGGTACACAGAAATTGAGGAGTGTTTTCCACATTGATAATTGCAAGAAAACTAAATTTCAATGAAAAATGATCTGAAATCTTCATATCAATAATTCAAAGTGGAATTTAGTATATCTGTTATTCATGAGCAAAGCACTGAAAGATGGTGTCTCTGACATTTTTTGTTCTGCATTTTGGGTATATAGATTTCCTGATTTTAAAATAACTCATATCTTTTAAAATTATAATATAAATGAAAACACTTTATTCTGTCCAAGAGAATCACCCAAATGCGAAAAATATTCTATTATATTCTATAATCCTTATAGTTATATATTTAAACATACATAAAACAAGGAAAAATCCACAATATTACTCAAACTTCATGTTATTATATATTTATCAAGCAAATAAGAATCTTTTGAAAAGAGAGAGAGAGTGAATGGCTTCTTTGAAACAAATTTATATTAAAAGTTTCAAATAGAAAATAGAAACAACCCAAAATAGTATTAAAATCTCATGTTATTCCTTGAACCTATAAAACATTTACACAATTTCTTGTTACTGATTGAAGGTATTATTTCACCTATATATTTTCTGCTAAACCTTTTTTCATTTCCCAGTGTACATGCTATGGGATCACAACCAGTGGACCAAGAAACAACTACTAGCACTAAGATGGATGACTATGAACTACAGGGAAACTTCCTAATGGAATTGTGAACTTGTAATTCTGCTCTGTAAACTGTTCTTCAGTGGATAAGGGATTAAGCACATTGAATTCTCAGGATCTATTTTAAAATAATAGGTATATTATAACAGCTGTAAGTAATCAATGATATAAAATGTTTTATTATGATCAGTTTATTTTAAAACTGGATGTTAATTAATTTCAAATAATTTTAGAAATAATTTTAGAATCAATGTATTTAGAACAATAACAAATATTCCTTGACAAAATATTATCAAGATTCACTCTGCACCAGGCCTGGGGCAAAGTATAGGATACAAAGGTATTTAAGACAGTCTCATTTCTCAGGTGCTCACCATGGCAATGGAAACAAGCAGTTGGAAAGGTCTAATAAGTATTTCAGCTGAAGTGTGTATGAATAAGTTGAGCTATGTACAGTTATGCTATAATTTTACTGGCTTGCCCACTTGTTGCTCTAATGGATTAATATAAAATGATATTCATTATTAGAATTTACATTAATTTTGCAAAAACCCGGAGTTGAAATGGGACCTATACACAAACACTTGTTGTTAGTATTTTATAAAAAGTGCAATGGATTCAAGAGGGAAAAATGACAGTATTATAACCCGTCTTATAGCTTCTGATTATCTATTCTTTATTACTAGATTTTTTAAAACTATGACTTAAAATTTAAATTAAACTTTTAATTTTAAAATTAAAGTGATCTTTAGAGTAATCAATATGAGAGCAATAAGAAGAGTCGAATGGTAACACTTGTAAACCATGTAAGTAAACTGGAAGGCACACCTAGCTCAACCTCTTCTATTCCCTTTCCCAGTTAAAATAAAAATAAACACTGATTTTCCTATATAGTCTCATTAGTCTCACCTGAAGGCATTTGTTACACTCATTTAAATACTGTAGAGATAAATTATAACAAGATCTTCAGTATATCTTCCAACAGAACATGGATTTTTAACTCTTTATTCCATAGAATGTACCTTGGTTTATAAATAGATTTACATCATATGCTGAATTACTAAGCAAACCTAACTTTGAGTGGGTCAAATTAAAATATAAATTTACTTAAATCTCTACATTCAAAATCTGTATCATATGCTCATACTTAGAACGTATTGGCATTTGTTAAATGGGTAAACTGTTAATATACAGGGTAAGAAAGAACTTTGTGTAATAAAAATATTTATATTGATATAACAGCTAGTCATCATTGGTGTTGCATGTGGATATCTTTACAATTAATTCTCTAACATGGTTCCCATGACTAATAAAATTCCCTGAATCTGTACTATTTAATCATTAAGTTTTGTAAAGTTTTAACTATACTGATTTATTCATTATCTGTTAAAATTTTTGAGGTATGAAGGAACTCAAAATCCTGCCATCTATCTTAAGTCATTCATTTACTAATTTATTAAACAATTTGTAATTAAAAATTTACTAATTTATTCAACAAATATTTATTCTCGAGTGACAGTTCTGATGCTCATAGTACTGGCAGAGCCAGACAAACTGAAAAAGAAGACAGACACTAAGCATGAAAAAATCAGAGGATGTAATTTCAGGTAGTGAATGAATGTTAATGAGTGAAGGTAAAGCCAGTAAGAGGATCAGAGTACGACTAGGGAGAAAGGAGGGCACTCTTTTTTATAAAATGGACAGAGGAACCTCTCCACGGTCCTGACATTTGAGTCCAGATTTCAGTCAAGTCAGACATAAAGCCCTGGGAGGGTCTGAGCGGAGTTCTCCTGGTGGAGGAGATTGTGAGTTACAAAGGCTCTGGTGGTGGAAGCAAGCTGACTAGGCCAGGGGAACAGCGAACATGTCTCTAACCCTCCGGACCTCCTCCCACATTAATCATCCTGTTGATCCTCTCTAGAAAATCTCACTGATTATAGAAACATCACATGAAAATACATTCCAACCATAAACAAAAAGCGTCAGGTTTAGAAGAGAAAATTTGTGTCACTGCACCTCTCATGTCATTCTCAGTGTTTTTTTCCACTAAAATTAAAATTCCATTCTGATTTGTTCTCTTATCTTTATTCTATAAATGTGATCCTTAAAAATTATTGTGCTCAAATTCAACTGCAAGAAAACTACTTGTGCCTTAGAATTTGTTAAAATACCTATCTAACTACCAATTAAAAGTTTAATCAAAACACTGATCCCATGATGTTGTAACTCAGTATTATATAATAATAATAGAAGAAAAAAAAAGATTACATTGTGCACAATATTTCTGAACCTGTGACATGACCTTGCTCCCACAACACCTATGTGATCTCCTGCCTGTACAAAAATCACCCATTGATTAATAGGAACGACTTTATGCCCTCTGTAAATATCACTGGGGGACAGCAATTTCTTTCTAGATTATCTGATTTTCCAAATAATTCAGGTATAGTAACTGAATTTAGACCACTTCCCCATGTTTGTTAACAAAAATTAAGGTCATTCCATATTTGTTCATGAGATTTTAACAATATATCATCACCATGTATTTAAGGAGGCTTGGGTAACTCACAGGTAAATTTGAATATAAAGGTTAAGCAAAAACAAAAAAAACAAGAAAAAAACGTAAAATAGCAAACAAGTCTTTCCAATACTATTGCAGTTGCAATAGTGTTTGATAGTAGAAAACTGGATACAAATAATAATAAAAAGGTCTCTAAGAAAAAAGTTAGAATAGTCCATCTATTATTTTATCCAAACTGCCCTTCCTTCCTTCCTTCCTTCTTTCCTTTTTTTCCCTTTCTCTTCTTTCTTTCTGCTAAAACCAGAGAGAATGAGTTTTTTTTTTTTTTTTTGAAGGGCATATACAATAAAATAAAGTGTCAAATAGCAGGATTTCATAGAAGGATTACATAAAAGGATTTAAGACAGAGATCATAAGCAAGGAAATTTTTCTATTGAATGGAAGTGGACCACCAATTTCAGACTGCAAGAGCCTTAAATATATCCTTAATACTTAACCCTGGAATGTCAAACCTAGACTATTTAAGAAATAATTCTAAATTCAGAAATAAGCTAATACACAAATGTATTCCCCCAAGATCACCTATAATCTGGAACTGTAAGTAGCCTACGTGCCTCAAAAGGGAATGGTTAATAAATCAGGGTATAACAATAAAGAATTACTATCCACTGTTAAATAGAATTTTATGATGTCTCTGATAAAAGAGAATGAACGCCAATAATGTCAGTGAATATAGAAACATACAATATTAAACACAAATTCAACTAAATAAAAATATAATAAGAGGGGGAATCTACAGATTAAAATGGGTCTTGGGATATATCAACCGATCACAAATTAAAGAGAATTTTTAGATCCCAATTTAAACAAGTAAATTGTAATGAATGAGTAAATAAACACTATAAAGCAATCAGAATCAGAAAAGTGTAACTAAATACTGTTGGTTGAATACTTGATGTCATTAGGAATCATATTTTTTTTTTCTTGTGGGATAATGACAGAGTGGCCATTTAAAAAAAAAATTTAGTCCCTTTCTTAGTGATAAATACTATTTATACATAAACTTATGAAAAAAATATGACATGATATGAAGTCTAGGAATTGCTATAAAATAATGCAGGTGGCAAGAAAATTGATGAGAGTTGAAATGAAATGAGATTGGTGAAGAGTTTTCTAATCTTCAAGGGTTGGTGATAGGTACATTGCCCCCCACTTTCCTTTTCTATTTGCTTATGTTTGAAAAGTTCTATAATATAACCTTTTAAAAGTATAAAATCAATAGTGGAAAGAAATCGAGCAAAATGTTAGTAGTGTTTCTCAATAGTTGTAGAATTACGGTTTTACCTAAATTTTGTAATTTTTGTATAAGGAAATATATGACGTATGAAATACATCACTAATCAAATAAAACACAATGATAAGCAATAAAGTAAATCCATAGAATTTTTGTGGTCATTATATTTAAGAATATAAAGTTTGAGATACACATGCAAAGAGTTTTATTTGATCTAAACTTATAGATTAACTTCAGGACAAATACAACTATTTTCTGAAAATAAACTATTAAAACATGAAATGGGGAAATAAAGTACTGCTTTGTTTTAATTTAATTTCTGAAAAGCAAACGATATATTTTGCATTTTGAGGATAAGGAAAAATAAGCTTCCCCCCCCTTTTTTAAAGATTTTATTTATTTATTTGACAGAGAGAGAGCATGCGCGCAAGCACAAGCAGGGGGAGCGGCAGGCAGAAGGAGAGGGAGAAGCAGACTCCCCGCTGAGCAGGGAGCCTGATGCTGGGCTCTATCCCAGGACCCCACGATCATGACCTGAGCCGAAGGCAGATGCTTAACCAACTGAGCCACCCAGGTGTCCCTAAGTTCCCTTTTCATAAGTATTTTAATCTGAATGATTCAAATGGAACCTCTGACATCAAATATTAAGTAATATGTTGGAGAAAATGCTACCGTATTTCAAGGCTACTGATTCCTATCTTTTTCATACATTCATGTAGTTTTTCCATGTAGGATTAAGAGGGAGCAATAATCAATCAGATGACCTTTCTGTAGATGTAAAAAAAAAAAATGTCAAAGAGTAAATTTTAAAGTAACAACCATGATTTTAGAAGGTAATTACTATTCCTTCACCAGTTTAAAAAGTTTGCATAAATATATCCCATAGTAAAGTAAAATCAGCTTTTATTTTCTCAGCTGTGAAATAATATGACAGGATCTATCAATCAGTATTTACTGGTAGACTAGACAGAATAGGGATGCAAAGACAGTTAGGCATGATCCCTCCCAGAGCTTATATAAGAGTCCTTGAAGCAAGAAATATTCAGAGGAGGGCGCCTGGGTGGCTCAGTTGGTTAAGCGACTGCCTTCGGCTCAGGTCATGATCCTGGAGTCCCGGGATCGAGTCCCACATCGGGCTCCCTGCTCAGCAGGGAGTCTGCTTCTCCCTCTGACCCTCCTCCCTCTCATGCTCTCTGTCTCTCATTCTCTCCCTTGCAAATAAATAAAATCTTAAAAAAAAAAAAAAAAAAGAAATATTCAGAGGAACTATAAGAACACAATGAATTGTATGAGGAAGAGATCAATGGAGTGGTTAGGAGAAGATTCATGGAATATTTGAGACTTACACTATGAATGAGAAAAAAACAATATAGCAGTTAATAGGCCTAAATTCTGAATTCATTAGCAATCCAAACTTTCCAATCAAGAGCCACAACTTGCTTCCATAGTTGGTGGCCCAAAAGAGGGGTATCTGCCAGTCTTTAGCTTTCCAAAGGGCAGACTAAAACCCAAGCCATTGGCAATAGCTTGAATCATAGCTAGAGTTATAGCTAATGGCCTTGAGTTCTGCCCACCAGTAAGAATGATCTGGCCCAGTTTTGGTTCTGCATAGCTAGCACTGATAGCTGGATAGCTATAGGAGCCCAGGGAACACCATCATGTTTCAACTTGTCAGGCAACCAAGCCCAGGCATTTAGAAGAACCTCTATGAATCAAGGTTCCTATTGAGTCAGCAGCTGCATTTCAAGCTGTAGGGTAAGGGATAAAATTGCCACCAAAGGTGTAGCTACCTTTTTTCATGTAAAGCCAAGATGTCCCAGCTGCCTGGCTGGCTGAGTTCTTAAATATACTATTTCAATTTGACAAGAGAAATTTTGAGGTCTTTCCCACATTGTTAGTTATAAATTCCAAGTTGACCTACCTCAAAATAGGCTCATCAGGCCATGGAATCACAAGATTTCTGTGGATCAGTCATTCAGTTTCTTTTCTTTTCTTTACTTTTTTAAGATTTTATTTATTTGAGAGAGAGAGAATGAGAGACAGAGAGCATGAGAGGGAGGAGGGTTAGAGGGAGAAGCAGACTCCCTGCTGAGCAGGGAGCCCGATGTGGGACTCGATCCCGGGACTCCAGGATCATGACCCGAGCCGAAGGCAGTCGCCCAATCAACTGAGCCACCCAGGCGCCCAGTCATTCAGTTTCAACAAGGGTAGCAGCAAGCTAACAGCTGCTTTTTAAAAGGGGTTTACTTGGTAGGTGTGTCTAAAAAGTGATTAGTACAGAATCTGAAGGAGAACTTCAGGTATAGGATAACAAGAGGCAAAATCATCACAGAAGGGTCCTTAGAGCTAAGGGGTCCCACAAGTACTAGGACTTTTCTACATAACTGTTTATGATTGAGAGGATCCTCTCTGAACAAATTCCAATAAATCCGCAGCTATCATCTTTTTAAATTTTACCTCCTTCCATTTTCTTCTGGAACTCCTACTAGAGACATGATGGCATATATCACCTAATCCTCCTCCATGCTTCTTAGCTCTTCTTTTAGAAGTTTATTTTCTTGTCTTTTTGTGCTCTGTGCTGAATATCCAGAGAGATGAACCTCAAAGAAGCATGTTTTTTTTTGTTTTTTGTTTTTTTTTTCTCTTTTCTGGAGCTTAGAGGATTCATGAACTAGGAACAGCAATGGGGAGTATGGTAGTAGGGCTATTCAACTATATTCCAGTCTGTCTTTTTCTGAGCACATGGTAGATTGCACCCTCTCTCTCCTTTAAAGTTGACCACAGCCATATGATTTATTTTGGACAATGGAATATAAGCAGACATGGTGTGCTTTCCTTTCTGGGAAGAAATTTTTTGAGCATCCAGGTCACCGTGTTCTCCTCTCTTTCCCCAGTGAGATAATCAGCAATGCTCCAGTGGGGCATCTCCATCAGCTTGGTTTCTTGAGTGAGAAAACATGGAGCAGAGCCCTCAGCTGGCCTTTGATCTATATGTAGTGGAAGTAAGAAACAATCTCTGTAAGTACAAATTACTAAAATATTTGAACCTAGTTCATGCTGCATAATTCAGGCAGCCAAGAGGATATGACCCAGTCTCTTGAAGTAAGTAGAAGTGAAAGAGATAGAGTAGCCATCGTTGACAGGGAGAGAAATTTCAGCAGTAGAGAGGCCAACCAGGATAAAAAATAATCAAGAGAGAGATTAGAAATGAAAGGAGATTATCAGTGATGGAGGGAATAGGGATCCAGAAGGTATAATGAGTGGCTTGTAAGAAAGGGAGAGTGGTAACTTGGGTCAGAGCAAAGTCAACAGAATACAGCACACTCTGGAAGTAAAGACACAGGGAGAATTACACAGACTGGATAGTCTTAAAATTTTTACAATGTCCAGTAATAATAAGTTGTGAGATACAATTTGTTTAGATTAACTAAGAACTCATTTTCATGTTTAAAAATACACTACTGAAGATACAAATTGCAATTTCATGGCTTTCCACTAAATTCTCAACACATGGCTGTTTTGTGAGAGTGGGTTCACATGTCAACCTTCTACTTTTTCTTCTCTTTGGTCTCATATACAAGAAGAAAGAGAAAAAAGAATGTCATTTGGATGGCCCCAACCCTAGATTCCAGAGTAAGTGCAGACTTTTCCTTATTTGTTTATTCTATTGATAATTTCAATGAGAAGTAGGGTGAATGGAAGAGGAAGTGAGATGTCTGAGTTTGGGCTTTCATTCATTTCAGATATTTTGCTGCTATTTCTATCAAGAAAAAAATGCTAATGACAACTAAGACTTATCGAATGCTTATAATATACTTGGTATTATTCTAAGAACTTCATATGTTTTATGTCATTTAATCTTTAGCATGAAGTGCATGCTTTTGTCAATGCTCTTTATAGTTATGAAAAATGAGACTCAGGATACTTACAAGTTGCCCAAGATCACACTTCTGATAAGAAATGGAGGGGGATTTGGAAATTTGGCTGAACTCCAAAGTTATTCTACTGGTTATAATTACAAAGCTTTTTTAATACCAAAATATACCAGTGGACTGATTATCTTTCAACATAGAATAAAAATCTATTAAGTAATAATGAATTGAAAGTAAATTTCAGTGAGAATAGCAAATAAATCTGTGATCAAGTCTTCACTAAATTATCCAAGTTCAGATTGACATTTAAACAAGAAGCCCTGTCCTTGACAACACCCTGAATCTTAGTTCATTCAAGCGATACCTGTTTTTTACTCAGTTATATTCTTTTAAAACTATTTTTAGTATATACACACACATATGTATACTGTTTGTATGCATTAATAGACATATATATACAGTATGTGCATATATATGTGTGTATATATATACACACACTATGTGCATATAAATATGTATAAACATGTATGTGGGTGTGTATTTGTAATATTGTACCAGTTACTTTAAAAAATTGTGAAAGCCAAGTTTATTTATTTTTTAAGTGTGCCGTGATTTATATAGAGGCAATAAGAGAACATATCAGAACCCTGGTATTATTTATATGCATATTACAGTATTCTGTTTTATTTAGAAAATTCAACCTCACCTATTATGACAAACCATAGCATAAATAATTTATGTAAAGAGATGTATGGGAATGAATCCATCTATGAGAGCATAGAAGTAACATCCTTCACTTAGGGTTTTGGAATGACCTACAAATACTGACTGGCAGCAAGATTCATCATAATTCAAAAAATTCCTTACACAATGACAGATTGAATTGAAAACAGAAGGACACTGGTTGTTTTGCTACTATGGCTATTCCTGGCAGTTATCCAGGGATTACAACTGCACAACCTTACAAACAGCAGAGAAATGGACTGTTTAACAAAGGGTCTCAGCACGGTAATGAGTGGAGCACATTAATTCTCACTGTGCATTGATGAGCTCTCTTTGAACTTTGCCAAGGTTTAGACAATGGTGACAGGGCTCTGGCACTGCACTGGCAGAAAATTTAGGCCTTGAAGAGTGCTTCAGGGATGAGGTTTTTTTGTTTGTTTGTTTGTTTTCGTTTTTGTGTGAAACCACATTTTAATCATTTAGACTAGTTATTGGTTCTAATTAGATCTGGAGTCTTAAGAAAGCTTGTTAATTATCAGAAAAAAAAATCTTTGCCACAACTGTCCTCTAAAGGTAAGGATCTACAAGTGATCTTAGATTAACCTTTAAAAGTTATATATTTAAATTTCAAGGTAGGAAAATCTGCAAACTTTTTAATGGTATCATGAATAGGAAAAATGTATAGGATGGAGCAGGTGAAATTCTTGATATATCATCTTAATCTGCAAAAATGACAATTTTATGTTTCAACCTAATATTATTATTTACATAATTAACTATTTGCCTACACATTTTTTTCTTAAATTTTGACTTCTCAAAAACTGACTTCAGATTTTACATGTGTTTCAAATGACATTTTTATTTGTAATGTTGATCCCCAGGTGGGAGATCATTATCTTATATTTTTAAACACTAATTTGCTTTTTTAAGCTAGACAAATTGAACATAATAAAATATTTGTGTGTGTGTTCATATGTGTGTGCTTGCACACACACATGCATATTCCTGCAATTGATTCATCACAGTTGTTGACTGATAGATATTCTTGATCAGTGAATAATATCTTCGGAGGAAGTGATTAGAAAGCATTTATACTAATTTCAATGCAGTGCCTTCTTCCATGGCCTGATTGGTGTTTATAAAAAACGGTTTGCCTGAGCATATTTTTCTGATACACAGCTTTGATTGTGTTAGGTCGACCTTTCAAGGTCCATTCAGTGTCACCTTCCCACAGACTTTTTCACATGCCTCCTTCAATCTACATATATTCTCTCCTTGCTTGAGATTTACTCTCCATCCCTCATGTGTGCATCATGATACTTCCATCAATCTGTTATGGTGATTCTATAATCATATCTAGTTTCTGTACTGTATTAAATATGCGGGAGGGAGGAGTCCAAGTCTAAGTGGTCTTTATGTCATTGTCAGGGACTTGCACAGAACATTGCATGAAGTAGTCCCTTCAATAAATAAAAGAAGTAAATGTAATTCGGGCTTCTTGTTTAATATAATTAATTATATAATGATATTAACCATACCGCTCTTTTTTAGTCCCAATTTTTTAATAAATTAAATACTAAATTTTTAATTTTCCTGTCCTCCCACTTATAGGTTGGGGTCAGGTAAATGTCATTTCCCTGAAAATGAAATTAACAATACCAAAATCCAACATGTAATGTGAAGAACTAAGTATTTGTAGAAACATCCCACCAGACACATTTCCTGAAAGATTAAATGACCAGAAGAACACTTTTAATTCATAACAACTCGAAAGAAGAAAATACAAATCCAAAGATTTTGAGCTGACTCTTGCCCTGAGGGCATCTGAAATCCTGTAATCCTCATAGGCTAGAGTTTGACATGTGATGGGCCAAAAGCCCAAAGCAGAAGGTAAATCCTGGGTCCCATGCAAAATGATCAGATTGAGACTTTATTATATAAAGCCAACACACCCTAGCACACCCATACTCAGTGGGCCACATAGAATAAAGCCCACCCCACAGAAATAGATGATGGGGACTCATTCCTGATTTAGTCTTGGCTTTAATTAAATGTGAGTAAAAAGGGGGAAAAATGCCTTCTCTGGGAATTCTTAACTAATAATCCACACTCATATGGTGATCTCCCAAATAAAAGGTCAAATACAAAATTTCTTTTAATAGGTTCTGGTTTGGTTGTGTCACTGAAGACCTAATAGAAGCTCATATAAAATTTCTCAGAGGAAATTCATATTAACAAAAGTCTCAGGTCTTTCAACAAATGATGTTTCAAGGATTATGTGTACTCCAACAGTAAAATATCAGAAAGCACCCAATAAAACAAGTCACTCTGGGCAGAGTCAGCAGAAATAACAAATTGCAGGATCAGATACTCAAGCATTCAGATATTAAAGTTATCTATATATAACATAAACATAAAATAAGTATTATATATCACATTTAAAGGAATGAGAAGACATGTGAAACACAAAGAGATAAAAAACTATTAGAAATTACAAGGGAGATTTGCAGGAAAAAACAATATGTCTTTTTAAAATAAAGATTACCATAAAATCAGAAATTCAATGAATTAATTATACTACAGATTAGAAAAGCTAAAGTATAAACTAGTGAAAAAGCAGATATGTCAGAAGTAATTATATGAAATGCAGCATGGAGAGAGGGCAATGGGAAAATAGAGTTGAAATGCCATGGAAGTTCTAAAATAAATCTAATCAGATTTCCATAAAGGGTAACATATAATGAGTAATGGCTGAGAATTTTTATGGAATTGATAGATGTCATGAATTCTCATGTGCTCTGTCAATGTAAATTAAGCAAGATAAATAAATGGGAACTGAGATTCACTCAAATGAAGCTAAAAATACCAAAGATATGGAGAAGAGTTTTAAAAGCAGACAGAGGAAAAAGATAGGGAAATATGATGGAATAATAATCATATAGCAAACTTCACAAGAACAACAATGAAAGTCAAAAAAGATTGGGCTGATATGCTCAAAACTCTGAGAAAAAATAACTTAGCTTAAAATTGCATAGCAGCAAAACTGTCAAGAACGAGGGCAAAATGAAGACATTTCCAATTAAAAAAAAAAAGTTATTAAGAGAAAGAATTTACTACCAACAGAAAGACACTACTTAAGTGTATTATTCTAGAGGAAAATCTGATCTCACAGAAGAATGTCTGTGACATATGAAAAAATTGAGAGTAAAGCAAATCATTGTGTTAAATGTGTTCAAGCTAAACAAATACAAATTATATGAAATAATAGTATTAATGAGGGTGCCTGGGTGGCTCAGTTGGTTAAGCGACTGCCTTCAGCTCAGGTCATGATCCCGGAGTCCCGGGATCGAGTCCCACATTGGGCTCCCTGCTCAGCAGGGAGTCAGCTTCTCCCTCTGACCCTACCCCCTCTGTGCTCTCGCACTCTCTCTTTCTCTCTCAAATAAATAAATAAAATCTTTAAAAAAAATAGTATTAATGGAGTGTTTTTAATATTAACTAAAAATCAAGTTATAGCTAAAATAATAGTAGATGCCAGCAGGGGGTTGATCAGTTTAGTTTTCTAAGGTCCTTGTATTGTTTTGGAGAAAGACAAAGTATTGATTAATTGGTATTTTATTAAGTATTCTTGTTAAAATAGCCACTAAAATAATAAGTAAAAATAAAGTTTATAACTGCAAACTAATAGAGGAAAAAAGGAATGATTCCAAAGAAAACTCATTTAATCCAAAAGAGATCAAGAAAAGAGAAAAAAAAAAAAAGGAAGGAAGTGAATTTAGATGATAAAAATAAAACTGTTTTAAGAGATTAATGATGTGTTACCACTCTCTTATTAATCTAATCAGACAAGCAATTGTTTCTTTAAAAAATGATAGCCCACTTAATTGTATTGTAACATCCTTGAGATAAGATATTTTATCCAACAGATGTGTGATGATCTGCCTAGCCAAATGAGAGATAAAATAGTACGTCTAGATTTTTATCACCAAGAAAGGATGCTCTGATTCTCAATGCCCTGCAGTAGTAATTAGAAAGAGACATCACCAGAATACAGGACAAGAGATCTGATTACCAGGGCCTTGGCCTTTGTCTCTTTGTCCACTGATTTGTAAGTTGGCTTCTAATTGCATCTCTGGAATAGGAATAAGAACGCCGCGAAGCACTGGTCCCTGGTACACTCACATGAAAACTAATGTTCGGATTTAAAATCAGTGCTATGTGTTTAGTTAGCTCAATAATTCCTGAGTAACTGTGTAATAAATACTGCGGACTTGCATAACTATGGTCCAAACCCAGATTCATGAGATCTCTGCTCTGGAATCCTTACCATGTGTGGGTAGCTCTACTGAGCCATCAATGCCAGTTTTAAACATATTTAACTCGATCTTATCCTCGGTTCACCAGGCACAGCTCATCAATCAGCTTATTATCAACACATTTCTTAAAAGACTAACCTTCAATTATTTACATGCTGGTTGAAAACACACATAAAAGTTACCTAGTCTGTGTAACAGTTTGTGTAGGAAAGCAGGTAAAATGTATATGAGGAAGTTTGGGATAAATACAAAATACTAGGTAGTAAGCTGAAGGAAATAAGCTGAGATACAATGTTAAGCAAGCACACAGCTCTTTAAAGGTGATGGGAAGTCGGGACAGGGTGAATTAAGGGCCCATTTGAACCTATAGAAGAGGTAAGAGAATAAAAGTGTATGGTTACTGAGCAAATGTTTGCAGCATTTCAATCACAAGCCATTTCACAAAATCACAAAGAAATTTTGGTAGACATGAATTTCATATTCATGGGTGATGGCAATGTAAAGTATAAAATTATCATGAAAGCATCAAGACACACATGAAGTTTTCAACTGGGATTTGAAAAAAAAAGTGCCCTGCAGTTTCAAAGAGTGAAATATTTGTAATGCAGTCTAAAAATGCTTCCATCCAAAAAGACTGAATTAAGGTGCTTAAAAGATCAACTTTCAGATGACCAGGATGACTTGTTTTCTTAAGGTGCTGGTGCTAGAATTGTGACTTTTATACTGATGACCCTTTGATTACAGAGCACACATTTCTCTTCTGCTCCTGCCCTGAAGACACGCTATCATTCAATACCGTCAGATGCAATCAAGTCTCATTTGACTTATACAAATATAATTGTGACAATTCTGACCTTTGTGTACTATTATTTGGGGGGATTTAAGGACAAAGTCACTTTGTTTAAGTGTCTTACCCTGAGTGTTTAACTCATGTTCTCCTGTCCTCTCATTGTTTACTGTTTGATATATCTGATGGTATCTGTTTAAGAAACCTTTGAAAATGACTTTCCTATGTGTCTACATTAGGAATAGTAAGTGTTTCAGAATGTCTTTATCTTTTATTCCATAGGTACAATTCATTTCTCTACTTTAAAATTCGAACTTCTAATGAGTTCAACAATCTTACCTGATTTTACTTTTTTCAGAAGGAATCTGCAATGATACATAGCTATCATTCACAGTAATCGCAGGTATAAAGGAAAGTTTATTGCATTTCCTTACTGTGGAGAGTAGAAGAGGCTGGGTGGATACTTTATATTCATCTATTTATTTTACAGACATTTATTGACCATATTCACCATGTGTGGGACCCTGTGGTGGGTATGGTGAGAGATGCTAAGAAGAACATGAAATCATTTCTGCCTCAGTCAAGACTGACATCTGCACAGAGGAGACAAGGCATGTGTGTTAATAGCTAAAATATGATGGTTGGGGAAATTCATTTGAGGCATATCCCTATTTGTAAGTAGTTTTGTAAGTGGAGTTGGCTAAATTGGCATAGATAAAGAATAGTTAATTTATTTAACAAACCCTCATTAAGTATCTCTTATGTGTTAGCCAGTTTTAAGTCCTAGAGATGCAGTTTCCCCTAGAGTTTATATTCTGACTTGGAGAAAAGCCTGAAGATGTATGCATTGGAAAACAGAAAGAGACACTAGAGAGAATATTTTTTAATCTAAAGGTTGCTAAAAAATTAATCAACAGTGAACAAAGGGAGCTGAGTGTATTATCAGGTATCAAAATTAATCACTTCCATGGAGAAGAAAATACAAGGGTATAAATGATAGTTTTGTATTGTCTAATACTAAGATAAATACTATCACATAAACAAGTAAATAAATTTGTACTTGAATAAATCCCACAGACAATACATTTGATCGTCCAGTGATCTGAGTTGGATAATGCTTAAAAAACAAAACTTGATCAGAAATATCATCATAATTAAATATGTTAAAAAAGCAAAGACAGACAAAAAAACTCTAGTTCAGTGACTATATCTTTAGCAAAAACTGAATTCTTAGGGGGCCAGGAAACCTTAAAATGTATTTAGAAATGATCAGGGGGTGCCTGGGTGGCTCAGTCGTTAAGCGTCTGCCTTCGGCTCAGGTCATGATCCCAGGGTCCTGGGATCGAGTCCCACATCGGGCTCCCTGCTCAGCGGGAAGCCTGCCTCTCCCACTCCCCCTGCTTGTGTTCCCTCTCTCGCTGTGTCTCTCTCTGTCAAATAAATAAATAAAATCTTTAAAAAAAAAAAAAAAGAAATGATCAGGAAATTATATGGTGAAGACACATGATTTTGGCGTAAAACAACAGTGGTTAATGTTAGTGTAATGGTATACTATCAAACAAATATTTTGGTAATAGATTGTTCTTAATTAATAAAAATAAATCAGGAAAAAAGATGTAGAAACCTTTTTTTACTTTATGTTAATCTTCTTGAACAATTTTCTGAATCAGATCAGAGTTTATCTTAAATTGAATTGTTTTTCAATATATTTAAATGAACCTGATCAAGTTATAGTTCACTCCTTTAGTCACGTGTGATGTTATATAAAATAATATCCTTCAGGTAAAACTTCATGCTGAAATTAAATTAACTGCAACACTAAAAATAGTATATTGGAAAAGCATCTGTCATTTTCTTAGAATTAAAGCTTAATGGCTTTCTTGACCCTTTTCCTTCCAGCCAGGATTAGATATATACCCTTCAGGTTTCCCAAAATATCTTGGGACTATCTCTATTATTGCATTACCTGAAGTATATAAAAATTATTTAAGTGCCTATCTCACCTAGGATTCAAGTTTATCTTTATATAACTTTGTGTTAGGCACAAAAATGCTGAACTAATACTGAATTATACTTCCATTAGGGGACATCGTGAAGAATATCTTATTTTAGAAATTATATGTTCCATTGTTTGAATTTACTTTGAAAAGAAACCCCACATTAATTTCATGTGATAGGAAAGTTCAATCACAGTTAACAAAGAATGATATCTGTTCTATTAAGAAAATTTATGCTGTGGTTTCCCTTTTCAAAATTTTATTTTTTGTTTAGGGACTTGGTTTCTTTTAGATTTGTTTTATGTTCTAAAGCAAATGTCATTTTTGAAAAACCACGTTTGTTTATATCTGTTTTCAGTTACATTTATTTTGCTTTTCTGGTAATAATAGATGCAAATCAGTGTTTATTATTTAATAACACACAGATGTTCCATATACCATAGATAAACAAACTTTCCAGCCCCCTGCTTCAATAGTGCCACTGAAAATTCGCTCTCTGAGTCAAATGTAAACTTTTTATTGTTGAACTCAAGTAATTCTAGATTTTAGATGAGCTCATGTGGGTAATTTTCTCCCAAAATACCCTTGCCCTTAATTTATATTTCTACTTTCATTTTTATGTAACACTTTGAGTTATCAAATTCCCAACTCAAGCCTTCTCCATTCCAATCTGTTTCCTCTGTTCATTTATGAAGCTTTTGGGGTTCAGCTACTTTTGGAGGTTTTTCAAAAGATTTATTATTTTTTTAAAAATTTATTTATTTGAGAGAGAGAGAGTGCCCGTGCGCATGCAGGTGCACACGAGCACATGGGGGGAAGGGCAAGGGGAAAGGGACAGAGAGTCTTAAGCAAACTCCATGCTCAGTGTGAGGCTTGATCTCACCATGCGAGATCATGATCTGAAGAGAAACCAGGAGTCCAAAGCTTAACCAACTGTGCCACCCAGGTGCCCCCAAAACATTTTGTTTTTAAGTAATCTCTACAACCAACGGGGGACTCAAATTTACAATTCCAAGATCAAGAGTTGCATGCTCTACCGATTGAGCCATCCAGGCACTACCTCCCACCCCTCTTTTTTAAGAAGCCTTCCCTAAGGGTTAGGGAAAAACCTAAGGAAAAGTTTCAATGCCTGGCAGTGTGAGACTGATTTACCATATAATGTTTTGTAGGAGGCAAAATTATGCATAGAATGTATAGGAGTATACAGGAATTTCTCTACATCTATAGGAGTCTCTAAAATATCAACTTTAGCATTGTACTTCCTCTTAGACTTCAAATTATGTTTTTGTACTATATTTTTCTGGTAATATTTATGTCCAAAACATTTACTTTGCTGATATTTGAAGCATCTTAAATTCAGGAATCATATTTGAAGAACTTAAGCAGTATCCGTGAGAGATATTTATTCACTGATTTATTATATAATTGCAAAATAAAACAATCCTTAGCTTTGTTTGTTTGCTATAAATTACAATTAAAGAGCAAATTAGCAAAAGATTGCAATTGGGAATGAATTCTTTTAAAAATCTTGAGACTATCGGGGTGCCTGGCTGGCTCAATCAGTTAAGCATCCAACTCTTGATTTCAGCTCAGGTCATGATCTCAGGGTCCTGGGATCAAGTCCTGTGTCAGGATTTGTGCTGAGCATGGACCCTGCTTGAGATTCTCTTTCTCTGCTCCTCCACACCCCCTCCCCGCTCTCTCTCTCCAATAAATAAATAAATAAATAAATAAATAAATAAATAAAATTAAAAATCTCGAGAGTACATGATAAAAAAAAAAACATGTTGAAAAACCAAGTATTTCTCAACATAACCTCAACGTTACTGGGCAATCACATAGATGGAAAATTCTTTTTTACACTAGTATTAAAAGAAATATTTAACACTTATCATGTCTTGGGGTGCCTGGGTGGCCCAGATGGTTAGGCGTCTGCCTTCGGCTTGGGTCATGGTCCCAGGGTCCTGGGATCAAGCCCCACATCGGGCTCCTGACTCAGCAGGGAGTCTGCTTCTCCCTCTCCCTCTGCCTCTCCCCCTCCTCATGCTCTCTTTCTCTCTCTCTCTGTATCTCTGTATCTCAAATGAATAAATAAAATCTTTAAAAAAAATGAAAAAAAAAACATCATGTCTTATTTCCTTTTTTACAAAATGTAATCAATATTTTAAGAGATATTGTTAATGCTGTAGTTAACAGTATCTTTCTCAGAATAAGCATTCAATAAATGGTTGTTGAGTATCAATTGTGGGATAATTTCCAATGAATCATCATCTCTTATATGGTACAAAATCAGAATTATACTGGTCTGTGATATCCAACTTCTGTATTAACTCTCTCATCTTTGCCACTGAACTATCTGACAGTACATTTTGACTGTGACAGCTTGCTGTTTAAATCTGCTTTGAGAAAAAAGTTCAGTCAGAAAGAATGCATTAGCCCTTTTTAACATGTCATGTACTTTTCCTAATTCCTTGCCTCTAATATCTGAGATAATAGTCACAGGATTTCTCATTAAAAGCAAAAATCATTTGCTTTCCAAACTGCTTTTTTTTACAAACAAAGGAAAATTATTAACAAATATGTTGTAGCTTAGAGTATTTGGGGTCTATATCTCATGAAGGGAGCAGAAGGAATTGAGACTTTTACTTAGGTTGAAGTCCAACCCATGTAGACTTAATGAACAAATTGTAGGTGGACAAAAGAGCTAAATTTGAAAGACAAAAACCTTAGACTCTTAAATAAATATATATATATATCTTCATGAGCTTCAGTTAAGGAAGAATTTTTCTAACAAGGCACAAAAACATCACAAGCCGTAAGGAAAAATTAATAAATTTGAGAAACTCAAACTTTAAAACTTCGATACCAAAACACACACACACACTTTAAACAAATTAAAAAACAAGATCCTAACTGGGATAAATATTTGCATTATTAATATTCAGAAAATATAACAGATTACTATGTATCAGTCATAAAAGTCAAAGGAAGTAAATGGGAAATTCTGAGGAGAAACTAGTCTATAAATATAGGGGGAGGAGAAAGAGGCTAACAGGGAATTGCAAATTAAAGCAATGAGATTTCATTTGCATTCAGATTAACTAAATTAAGATAGTGAGAACCTGAAGTTGGTGATTTTGCAGACAAACAGAAATTTTATTCTATTGGTGGAAGTGTAAATTAATAAAATAATTTGGAGAACAATATTTTCAATATCTTACAAAATTCGAAATGAACTCTGAACAATTCCTTTCTCAGTACACCCCTTAGAGAAGTTCTTACATAGGTGTTCTAGGAGACAAGACAACAAGACTGGATCTTCATAACAACATTGATTTTTGTTAACATAAGACTGAAATTAACTTGAGTGTCTCTCAGTAGAAGACTAGTTAAATAAAAGCAGTGTATTCCTATTATAGAGTACTACTGAGCGATTTATATAAAATGGGCCAGAAAAACACCAAACTTAAGATAGTGGTTACATGCGGAGAGGGATGAGGGAAATGTAATTCAATCTTCTGTGCTTGACTTAGAATATTACTAAATTGAGAAATTTTATGGTGACTAAGGGACCTCAACATGGTCTACCAATGTCTTATATTAAAAGAGAGAAACTTGAAACAAAGGAAACAAACATGCTAACAGTTGTCACTTTTGGTTCATGGGGAATTATAAATAAATTTGCATGTTTATTTTTTAGTTATTTTTCCTAAAATTAAAAAAAAAGTAGTGATCATAATATTACTACTCTTCAGTGTATCTAACTGAAAATACTAGAATGCTTCCACTAGAGTGCAAAATTGAGACAACATACCATCAAAATTCAAAGCTACAGTGCAAGTCAATTCCCATTTATTTGAAACTGTTTTTTGATTTAGCCTTTCCATTTTTGTGATAATACCTGGAGCCTTTTTAAGTTCCCTGAAAAACAAATATTTGATTTCCTCCCTAGAATATAATAAAAGAGCAATCAGGAGACAAAAGCAAAGTATAACGAGGTCCTGTTAGGTTCATTTATGAATCATAAAAGCCTTGATAATGTTAAATACCAATTGCAATGCTAAGACAGCATGCTGGGAAGCATTCATGCAGCTGGAAATCCATAGCATCACGGGTCTTCTTCAAAATAATGTAAAATAAGAGTGAATAGATCCCAATAGACTTCCCACTTTGCCATAGTTGTTTTATAAACTGAAACTGAATTTCTTTCTCACTGTTTTTTTTTGTTTGTTTGTTTGTTTTTTTTAATAAATCTGTCAAATGATCAAGCTTTTGTTTGTTTTTAAAATTTCAACAGCACTTGAAGCTATAAAAAGGAGCCTCATTAAAAAGAAAAAGCTTTGGGCGCCTGGGTGGCTCAGTTGGTTAAGCGACTGCCTTCAGCTCAGGTCATGATCCTGGAGTCCCTGGATCAAGTCCCACATCGGGCTCCCTGCTCGGCAGGGAGTCTGCTTCTCCCTCTGACCCTCCCCCCTCTCATGTGTTCTCTCTCATTCTCTCTCTCTCAAATAAATAAATAAAATCTTTAAAAAAAAAAAAAAAAAAAGAAAAAGCTTTTATTGACCAATACACTCTTACCAACCACAAATGGTTAATGATATCAAAATGCAAGTCTCTTTAAGCACAGAGAAGTTGTAACCTTTGGAAGGTAAGTTGGCCCCTCTAAAAGATCTAAGTTTCAAATGCATTTAAAAGAAAACATACACTTCTAATAGACTAATACTTTAATCTACACAATTCTTTTTTTTTTTAAGATTTTTATTCATTCATTTGAGAGAGAGAGAGAGAGAGAGAGCATAAAGGTGGGGAGGGGCAGAGGGAGAGAGACCAAGAAACTCAAGCAGACTCCCTACTGAGCGCATACACCAACACAGGGCTCGATCTCACAACCCTGAGATCAGGACCTCAATAGAAACCAAGAGTTGGTCGTTCAACCAACTGCTCCACCCAGGAGCCCCTAATCTATACAATTCTAATGAGGTAAAGGGACGCTGAATATGGTTTTAAGAACCTCTCATTTTTTAGTTGTAATTATAAAAAATAGATAGCATCCAAATTCCCAAATTTGCCCAGGTAAGAAGTAACTGTGGACTTGCTGACATAATATTCCCTCACACAGTTTATCAGCATTATGACACTAGGTCAGAAAAGGCCCAGAAGATCACTGGTTTAAGAGTGTGCTGAAATTTGCTCCAGCTGGGGCATATTCTGCTGGAAAGATGAAAAAGCAAAGAATTTCAAATAACAAGGAGTGTCTGTGATCTCTGGTTTATTTTTAACCTGCACATACAAAGACTTTGCATACCACTGTATGGATGTTTACAAGTATAAATTTTCTTGACGTTTTCCACTGCCAAGGCAAACATCACCAGAGATTTGAAAGTAATTTAACCGCCCTTGTCTCCTTTAAGTAGTCCCATAATAATATGTGCTGTTAGCTTATTGCAGCTTAGGTGTTTTCCCTCATGCTTGCAAAAACTCTAGTTGGCTTTATGAATAACATACAACAGTAGTCTCATGAACCCATAAATGAGTTATTAGCCAAAAAGAATACACAACCCAAAGCTACAAGTAAAAGTTATGCCTAGCTTAATACAATGGTTGCATTAGCAAGTTTGTGTTCTCACCTCTACTAAGTTAGGCTCTGATAGAGTCTGCAGTAAGTTAGTTAGACATAAGCTGGGGGCGAGGGGAGTGATAAACAGGTTACACATTAGAAACCTGAGGGCACAATATCCCCACTTTGTGGCTTTCAACATCCTGGCCTAGTGGCTTCCAATACCTTGGGGTTGACAGACCAAGAGCCACAAGTGCAGAGCAAGTGTTCTGCTCTTCAACCTCTGCCCCCACCCACTCCCCCCGGGGCAACCTATAGCTTCATTATAATATCTTTACATTGGGGTTTCAACCCCTTCCCCCCAAGGAGGGAAGATGGCCATGACAGTTTGGGCAAGAACTTTCTAGGGCAAAAACTACCCCTCCCAACCAGGAGATAGGAGGAGTCTCTTAGATGATTGGAAATAACCTCAGTCAGAGACACTCCCAGCTACAATCCCTAACCAATGCAAACATAAAAGGAAAAGACACTCCTACCCCCCTCCCTGCCCCTACACTTGCCACCTCCAGGCCTGCCCACTCTCCCATCTTGAGCGTGTACCGTCCTTAATAAACTGCTTTGGCCTTGCTACCTTCCTTATTGGCTGTATTCATTCGAGCGCGGGTCCTCACGTAGATCTTTTGTGGGGAATCCAAGAAACTGAGACCTCCATTCACACAACATAGACTCTGCCACCTGGAATAGCTCAATAGCTAACTTTGGTTTAAGACTGAAACACTTTATAACGTATTTCATAAAATTTATATAAAAAGTTCCGATGCTTTAATTTCAAAAGGAAAGGCGGTCACTGTGTATTTCTTTACTTGGTCCTTGAATGGAAACTTTCATTGGGGCCTTGGAAGGCAACATAAAAATAAAAGCATTTGGAAAATATGTAGCATTTTCTCTAAGGAGAGTGGTGCTTGAGTTTAACATTTGTTGTGGAACACTGTTGAACACTTATGCCATTCTTTCAGTAAATATTCTTTAATGCTGAACACTTCGCAATTGTACTATTTGTATCTCCCGATTATTTTCAGGATATTGGAAGCAAATGAATACAACTAAGTATATAGCACTATACAGAGGACCACAGATGCAGCGAACTGATAAGGTAAAATAGTGTCCTGATTTAGATTTTAATTAGTCTAATGACTCACAAAAAATATCAACTTTTATAGCTGCCCAACAAACTTCAAATAAAATGGCCCATGGCACCAATCAGCATAAAAACTCAATAGATAGCCTGATGGAAAGACCTAAAGAAGCAGGTCACCTATAAAAAGGGAGAACTGCCTAGGTTGCTCCTCTACTTCCTCTGTAGTAGGACATATGCTACCAATATTTCTTTTTTTGAAATTTACCAAATCATTTGTTTCTGAGTGATTTTTATTTTAAAAATATATTTAAGAAGTGCTGGATTGAGATTTTAAAAGATTTAAGCAAGGATAATATAGCTCTTCACTTTCAGTTTTAATAGAATTCAAATATGACACATTACCAAACCATAAAATAAATACAAGGAGGTCCAAACATGTTTTGATTTTACCTATAATGATTACTTTGATTTAAAAAACATATATATTAAATAGTAATTTTTTTAAATTGGGTGTCTCTGCTTTGCCGGTATCCTAAATACCATCCCTCCTCACCACCATTTATCTTCCCCATTGCTAATCTCACACTAAATTTGACTCTCTATTAATTCTTCCCTATATTTAATTCTAATATAAAACCACCAAGACATAGATCATTTGGGTAGAAAAGTAATGAGATATTTGAACACCAAAGGTTCCAATTAATAAACAGTTTTACTATTAAAACAATGTCGATATTACTGACTCTGATTCAAAATTAATATCAATAGCAACCCTAATCCCTACTTTTTTCACACTGTAAGAGTGTCGACATGTTTTACTTTTTAGTCCTCAACAAGAATCCTCATTAACAATATAGTAGAAAGAATAAGTAAGAAGACACAAATTTTGTACTTAATGTGTCTGTATTGCTTATCTACTATCTGTCAGGCACTGCATTAGGGAATTTATATATATCTTCCTAATTATTAATATGATATTATCTATTTTATTTTTGAGAACAATAAGGATCAAAGAGCTTAAGGCAATGTGCCCAAGGCATAAAACTACATAGCAGAAGAATTAGGATTTGAACCCACATCTGCCTTCACAGGGACTTACTAGTATGCCATGTTGTGCAGGCTTACCGTGGAGATGATAGAAGAGGAAGGTGCTTTCAGGGGGAAGGCTTGTCACTTTTTAGGACTAACTGCCTCAGGGAGCCACATTCTCCTAATATCTTTCTTGTATCTTCATATTACATCACCAAGGAATCATCTCTCATTAGATCATAATAAATTTGAGAGATTATACCAAGCCCTGTACATTGAGGATTTTCTCAAAAAGGAGATATGGAGAAGAAGGTGGTTAAGACCAACTTTACTAAAATAACAAAGACTTGCAACTGTACAGGCAAATACAAATTAAACACAGGAGGCTCAATTCTCCCCTTTTCTTAGAACATTTATTTTAGAAAACTTGTAAGTCCTTTCTCTCTGAGATAAAAAGTTAATTAAGCCTCTTGCCAGCTTTATGACCCATGAATGCCTTTCCCAAGGATCTGGGAAGTATCTTTTTGAAATGTAATCACCATGGAAGATAACAGCCTATTTTTTTGTGGGAGAGGAGGAGCCTAACTTTGGTGGGTGGGAGCCTAAAGCCCACCTTTCTCATAAAGACCTGAGAAGTTTATTTTTCTGTTGGATAAAACCGATTAGCTAACACAGATGGTCACCCCAGTTTCCAAATGAATTTAGGAGGAACTATATGTGATAAATGGTGCTTTCAAGCCTTCTTACTTGAGGACTAGGTATTGTTTAACTTGAGAACATGTATGCAATGGGTTGTGCCTTCTTGGCTATAAAAAAGAGTAAGGTTTCTTTGTTTTTCCAATCTCTTAGTGAATTGCCTGTGCTGTGCATCTCATTATGGTTTAATGCTTATTCATTAATAAAATTATTTTATTTTTCATCTACCTTTATGGAAAGGTTTTCTGGGTTGGAAAGAGATTTTATTTTTATCTGTATTTCTTCATCACAACACTTGTGTAAATATAGCCTCTTGATGGTTATCTCCCTTCTACTTAACCTAGTAAAGCCTAAAAAAAAATTAGAAAATGGACTAGCACATAGTTCATATAAGAGAAATATTAGTTACCTCTGCACCCAAATTCATATAAAAATAAGTAGCATAATTTAGATGGGTCTGACTCTATCCCATAGTTTCAGGTATGGACACATGACCCAAGTCTGGCTATTCCAACTACCACCTCCCCAATTTTAGCCTTTTGGATTAGTTCAGAGAATGAGCATCTTGTCCAAGCTGACCCAATTGATACCCCTCCCACCCTAACCCAAACCCCACCATGGATTTTGCTGAAACTTTGGCAAAAGAAGACCTCTATCTCTTTCAAAAGGAGAGATTTAAGAACCAGGTAAGCCCAAAGTAGAGTTTCTTTAGTTCAGCATGATTGATATTGGGGCCAAATAATTCTTTTTGTGTGTGAGGGGCTATCTTGCACATTGTTTAGAGGTTAGCACCACTAGCTTCTACCCTTAGATGGCAGTAGCAGCATCTCCCTCACATCCTTAAGATGATAAAAAATGTCTTTTGACATTGCCAAATGTCTCTTGGGGAAAAAAACAAAAACAAAAACCTCCCCGTGGTTGATAACCATTGGCCTAGAGCCACCATAGTTCACCTTTGTCACCATATGGAAGGTAGTACTTAAGAATAAAACATACAGAGGGCGCCTGGGTGGCTCAGTCAGTTAAGCGTCTGCCTTCGGCTCAGGTCATGATCCCAGGATCCTGGGATCGAGTCCCACATTGGGCTCCCTGCTCTGTGGGGAGCCTGCTTCTCCCTCTCCTCCCCACTTGTGCTCTCTCTCTCACTATCTCTGTCTCTCTCTCTCAAATAAATAAAATCTAAAAAAAAAAAAAAGAATAAAACATACAGAGAGGAGAGTAAAGCCAAGAGATAACAAGGCAGCAAAAGAAAGGTCAATCATTAATGACATACTGTAAGACCCTGGAGTCAACTACACTTGAAGTGAGAACTACCATTAGTATTATGGGACTTTTAAAAAAGTATATTTTTGTAAGCTATTTTCAGACATGTTTCTGACACCTGCACCTGAAATTGTCCTGATTGATTGTATAACTACCATACAACTTACATATAAATAAGTATGACAGATATTATGAAGTTGGTAATTAAAGTTCGACAGATGTTATGCAAGAAGGGTAGTGTAAAAACTCATAGCAGGTGGGCTTTCTGGGGTGGGGTGGGGAAGCATCACTGGGGAAGTGTTTCCAAAGTTAAATAGAAATAATTCAGATGAAGTGATTGAGGTGGAGGTTGAGGAGAGTGATGCACAGAGAACTAGCCTAGAAGCAAAAGAGAACAAGACTTAAAAAAGTCCACATGGGTTTGGCTGGAGAGGGCAGAATAGATGAAAATATAGAAAGGTGTGCCAAATAGAGTCTCAATAGAAAACAGATGGCACACTCAAATGATAATAACTGAGCAGGATTTATTTACAAAGGAACTAGTTAATTACACAAGTCTGGGTGGTGGGTAGGACATTGATTCTCAAACTTCAGAGAATATCAGAATCACCACTGAAGCTTGTTAAAAGAAAGACTACCAGTCTCCACCCCAGAGTTTTAGATTTAGTAGTTCTAGGGTAGGGCCTGAAAATTTGCATTTCTAGCAAGTCTGAAACTGATACTGATTCTGCAGGTCTGTGGAACACACTTCAAAGACCACTGGTGTCAGGAAATTTTAAGGGGTAGTGCAGGATCCTAAGGCTAACAGCAGCTAAACTGTAACTACTCCTAAGATCTGAAGAAACAAAGCTATGTATGGTGTAAACTGGAACTGAGAACAGGAGAGAGATTTGTGCAGAGCAGGCATCATAATGAGAAACTGAAGTTCCTTGTAAGGACGCAGCCAGCTCAAGGCAACATCTCAGGGAGTGAGGAGGGAAATAAATATTCTGACCTCACTCTCTTCCCTCCCTTGGATCTCTTGCTGGGAACCCTGTTGATTTACACCATGTAAGACAACCTCCCAATATAGAAAGTATGGTGGAAAAGATCTGAGACTAGATCTGAAGGGTAAAAAGAAGATTTCCATAACAGATAAACAATGACCAAATATGGAAGGGTTTTTATAAATATATAGTTGGTCCTATATCCTTAGAACAATGGAAACTACTGAAAGATTTTATTGCAAGAGAAGGGCATGATCAGAGTTTCCTTCTGAAACAGGAAACTCTGATCATGCCCTCTTCTTGCATAAAATCTTTCAGTAATACACACACATACACACCCACACACACAGATAATGGATTAGAAAGGAAAGGACCTCATATTGGGTTATTATTCCAGATGACAGTGGAGATGGAGAAAAGTAGGCAAGTTTTGAAATTATTTAAGGAGCACACTCAATAGAACATGGTGGAGTGAGAAATAATTTAAAAATGATGATAAAAAAATGACTACTAAATTTTGGCTTGGGAAATCTATTGAATCATTGCTCCATGTACTAGGAAACTCTTCAAAAAGGAAAGCTTCAAGAAAGAGAAATAATAAATTCAGTCTGGAATATGCTACCTTTGAGATGCTTATGAAACATTTAAGCAAAAAATATAACAGGTGGGTTGATATATGGGTCTAAGGCTCAGGGCTGAAGATATAGAATGGTAAAATTTCAGTAGGAGAAAGGTAATCAAACTATGAGACAAGGTAAGCTTATCCAAGGAAAGCAATGAGAGCAAGAAGTTTAGGGTATTTATCTGGTTATCAGTAGGAGTTACTATCTTGTGTTGAAATTAACATATTCATAAATATGCAAACCAGGTTGAGGTTGTACAAAGAAAAATATACCGACTGTAATCATCATTCTATTTTAATATGACTCGTGCTAAATATGAAAAACCAAGGCTAGATCAGCAATATGAGACATGAGGAGGGCACCAAGAAAGGGGATACTAGTAAGGGAAAAATGGAAGGTGAAGTGACAGATTTGGCACCAAGAAGAATAGAATGATTCAGTAACTTGAAGCCTTCATCAGTGGTCTCAACTCAATACCACAGGTAATTTTCTTGAGAAACCAATATTAACCGATAATATCCCCCTTACTATTCCCTTATTTGGTGTTCTATCATCTTTTATGCCATAGATCTAAATAATTATTTCCTAACCTTCATTTTCTACTTTTAATTTCCTTGAAGAAATATAGATAAGAAAGCAAAAAGGAACAAATTCTAGAAAACTAAAACCTTCAATCCATTTTGAATCTCAAAAAGCTTAATTAAAAGAGCATTAATTGAACACCTATGACAAATATATACATAAAGGCACTGGTGATCTAAAACTCCTGTGCGCTGACTAAAATAAAAGCTTCATATAAGCTACTTACGCAAAGGTCTGATAGTGGATATCCATTGTATTGATCTGTGCAGCATCCACTCTACTTTCTTCAGGTATAAAAATCCTAATTTTCCTTTAAAAACCCATAGTTCCTCAAATCTAAATCTACATGGTTCTAAAAAGAGGTTGACCCCACCTCCTACTTTCTTGAATGAATATATATGCTCCCACACTATCCAGTGAGAATAACACTTCCTTCTGAATGGGATAACTGGTTCAGGATTTAGTTTATGACCTACCTCAGGCCAATGAAAACAAATTTGGGGTCTCTTGATGAAACACCATCCAGGTGTTTTACTTCTACCTGGATGTTTGATCTAGAACTGTTGGTGGCAATTGTTCTTGCCACATGTTGGGAGGCACATGTCCAAGAGTAAAATAAATAAAAGGAAGCAAAGACTAAATTGAGGCAAAATATCAGAAAAACTGAATATTGATAATCTAAATCCAGCCACACTACCTCTGGACTTCTCAAATATGCCAACCAAAAAATTAACATTTTTGCTTAAACCAGCTTGAATTAAGATTTTTGATGGTTACTGCTATATTAATAGAAATGAACATAAAGCTTAAGGTTTTATATTTGATTCCAAATCATATACATTGTCATCATCATTAATGGATTTTACAAAGTTAAAATATAAATGGATCGTTTAAGCAGAATTTTTTAAAAATAATTGATCGAGTCTAGAACTTTAGGACCTTACTGAGTAAATTTCAAATCATTAAAAGAAGTATGTTGAAGATTTAAAGAAAAATAAATTTTAAAAATGATTGTGTTGTTTTTCTGCTTCTAACCAAAGCCTAACATCTCCTTCTTGATAGAGAGATGATATATAGATAGATAAACAGAGAGATACATACATACATCACACATACATACATATAGCTAGATTCAGATCTCTCTTATTCCCTTATTCTCGATAATGAACTTCATAATTAATAGCAATGAAATATTTCAAAATGCTGCAAAAACTGCCTATATTTGCTACTTCCATTAGTAAGAACTTTCATTTAGGATACAGTTCACATTGTATTTTTTTTTTTAAGATTTTTATCTATTTGAGAGAGAGAGAAATAGCAAGAGAGAGAAAGAGCATGAGCCAGGGGTGGGGGTGAGATGGAGAAGCAGGTTTCCAGATGAGCAGGGAGCCTGATGTGGGACTCGATCCCAGGATCCCAGGATCATGACCTGAGCCAAAGGCAGACGCTTAACCAAGTGAGCCACCCAGGCACCCTAGTTCACACTGTATTTTAAAGGAAAATATATTTTGTTATTTTGTAGAATATTTAGCAAGGATTACATGCCTTAATATTATGCAAAATGTCAAAAGAAACTTAAATATTACAAAACACAAAACCAAAGGCAATGTTATTATTTTTTTACATAAGAGCATATTTCAAAGGGATGAGTTAATTGACATTACTGACTGAGAAATTATGGAATAATGCTTTCATTATAAATGAAAATTATCAGTTATAAAATTCTAAGTTATGAAATAATGCCAAAGAAGGAATGTCTGGCTTATTCAATTAACTAACTAAAATAAAATGTCTATCCTCCTGCTTCAATATGCTTAATATACTTGCTTTATTTTGATACAGTATCATATTCTATCCTTATAGATTTCTTTCATCTCTACTCTGAAGATAAGAACTATCGTATCCTCTAAAGATAAGAAATATCAAAAATAAAAAATAAAGATAAGAAGTATCCTATCCTAGTCTAGGAAATTTTTATCATAAAATTTAGAGTTTGCATCACTATTCTTTCTGTTGATTATGAACTTAGCATTATAAAAGTGAAAAAGAAATAAATTGTTGGGCATCCACATTGTAATTTGCAAATTACAACTAAATATTTTAAGATATTAAATCACTAAATACTAGTTAATTTAAAACAGACAACTGTCTCCAATAGAACCACACATCCCTCTTAGATTCTTTATATTTAAGGGCAAAAATAATATATATTTTCAATAGAATTATTTAAGGATATACATACTTGAAATATATTATTGCTCTTGTCATTAACCCCTGACCATCAAAAAATTCTTAAAAAGTAAACCTTTTAGAAGTCAACCAGAGGTAATGATAATAATGAGAAAAGAGACTTACATGATCAATCAGTTCACGGACCATTCCATTCCACTGTCCATTGGCATCATCCTGAGCTCCATATTTCCCATCCTCCACAAGTCTAATTTCATATGTAAAGCCAAGGATTGTAGATAACTCTCTGAGGAGGTCAATGCAGTAGCCCTCAAATCGATCATTCCCATAGAGAGGCTTGTCAGATTTCTTAAACAGGACATAGGGTTCTTCCTGGAAACAGTAAACATGAAGGTAGGAGGTATTAGTTAATCATGAAACTATGAGAATTATAGCTTGCCTTAGAAGATAGAATATTTCACATTAATTTACAACAACAATTTTATTTTTGCTAATTGTAATTAATATAGGGTGAAATCCTAAGAAGGCAGACTACTTTGGGAATATTTGTGCTTCAAAAGAGAATATTTAACTATAATAATTTCACCATGACTATAAAATAAAAATATGTTTTTATCTTATATCATATGTAAGAAGTAATATATAATGTGATATATGCTATAAAATACGTAATACAGGGCGCCTGGGTGGCTCAGTTGGTTAAGCGACTGCCTTCGGCTCAGGTCATGATCCTGGAGTCCCTGGATCGAGTCCCACATTGGGTCCCTGCTCGGCAGGGAGTCTGCTTCTCCCTCTGACCCTCCCCCCTCTCATGTGCTCTCTCTCTCATTCTTTCTCTCTCAAATAAATAAAATCTTTTAAAAAAAAATACGTAATACATAAGATCCAATTTCACATGATTACAATATCCCAATTTGAATCATATCACTTATTCAATATCTGCTGTGCTATTTCAGTGGGATATATTGATGAAAGAATGAAAAAAACTCACTACCTAATTGCCTACTATGCACTGAAAACTGGAGTAGGGACTTTTATATATTACCACATTTCGTCCTAACAAATATAAAAATTGTAACTACTATATTTATAGAAAAAAATAGTAACTTACTTGGAATATAGAAAAAGAAACAACATTTATCAAGTGTTTATGCATTCATCCAACAACATTTTATGGAGCACCTATACTAGGAGCCAGCCCTCCTCTATATAAAAGAGAAATTTCTGAGTCATAAAGTTCATGATATAGATGAAGAAATCAATAATAAATGTCTAAAGAAATAGAACACATAACTTCTGATGCTGATAAATGGCATGAAAGCATAAAATAGGGCAATAGGATACAGAACAACCTTAAGGTACTTGGCAAGATAAGAGAGGACAAGACAATATTGAGTAATATGTCTGGAAGTCTTTACTGAGGAGATGAGAGATGAGGTAGAACCTAAAAGATGAGAAAGAGTTTAGCCATTTGAAAATCTGAAAGAAGAGCATTTCAGGTCAAGGACACAGCAAGTAAAAGCCTTGAGGCCAATATGATCCTGGCGTGTTCCAGAAAGAGGACTCTTGCCATCAGAGTGACTGAAGTCACATCCAGGAAGTGAGGGAATCAGTTGAATAAGGTCCAAATGAAGAGAGAGTGAGGAGCCAAATCCTGTAAGGCTCTGCACAACAGGCCCTATTAAAAATTCATGTTTAATTAAGTACTAAGAGAATCCATGTGTTAGCATATTTTTGTGGGGCAGGTGGAACATGGTATCCTGTGAATAAACCAGAGTGCAATTGGCTCTAATACTTACTATCTGACCATGGGTAAAGCCTCTGGAATTTGTTCTCTTAGAGAAAGATGCTGCAGAGTGGAAAAATTTAGAGGAGGTTGCCCTGCCAGTCTGTCTAGAAAGGTGATTACCCTCTTCCTGACCCCTGGAGAACAGCAATCATCCCATGACGGTCATCACACCTAAGGGCATTTGGATATGATAGTAATGTGTCCTCTTGCCTATACTCACCTCAGAAACAAGACTAATTCCATTTTTCTTCCCATCTGTTGACCTGGCTTATCCCTCTACTGTTTCATACACACTCTAGCCTGACCAATTGCTGTTCTTCTGATGTTCCCACACACTGCCACTGAATGTTAAAGAACTCCTGTTTAGAGATCAGCATACTCTTCCACATTTTCAACTAATTTTTGGAATGCCCTTCCATCTTTCTGCTTTATTGGACCATATCCCAATAACAGTGCTTCTCCTTCAGCCCTCTTTCATGGAGATTATCTTTAGTGTCACCCTTCCATCACTCAGGCACAAAGGCACATTTGGTGTCTTCCTTGCCCCTCATTGCTACCCCCAGATCATTTCTTCCCTCCTTCATGCTTCTGCTCCTCTAAGGCTCATGCCATTTTACTCTACCATGCTCTCTCTTTACAGTTGCTGTTATCCAGTGAAATCTGAATCAGAAGATGTACTAAGTGGGAAGGGAAGCCTTTACTTTTCAAATGTTTACCTACTGGATGACAATTTTGCTTTCTTTCCCAACTCTTATCATTATTCTCTATGTATTCAAAATCCACCTACATGAAGCATCCAACATGGTGTCTCCATCCTTTTACCTCCTCATTGTCAAATCCTTTCCCTCACTAGGATTTAGCTTCTCTCTCCCATGACCACAGCTACACTCTGCAATTGTCAGAAAATGATCTATCTCTATATTAAGATTTCTTTTCTTTTTTTTTTTTAAAGATTTTATTTATTTATTTGAGAGAGAGAATGGGATAGAGAGAGCATGAGAGTGGGGAGGGTCAGAGGGAGAAACAGACTCCCTGCTGAGCAGGGAGCCCGATGCGGGACTCAATCCCGGGACTCCAGGATCATGACCTGAGCCAAAGGCAGTCGCTTAATCAACTGAGCCACCCAGGCGCCCTCTATATTAAGATTTCTAAAATCTCATTCATCTAGCTCTTGTTCAATCACACCCATCCCTACAATTCTTTGGTCCTATAAAGACCTCTAACCCAGTGACCCCCTACACTTTCCCACTATCCATCAATCCCCTTCTAACCTCACTTCTGACCTCCAAACCTTGTCTGGCCTAGATCTCATGGTCCATTAGCATAATTTCTATGCTATACACATCTTCAAGTCTCTCACCACTTTTGTGCTAGCGTACTTGGCCTTACAAAAAACATGCCTTACATGACATTTTTTTTCACCATGCCAACTCCCAAAGAGTTGAACAATGCTAATTGTTTACACTTACAATTAATACCCTCAAACGTTTTATGGTAGGATCTATTTTCAACTCTATGAGATGGACATTTTATCCATTCTTCTTTAACCTCACAACTTCCTGCTCTAATACTTAGTTGATTACTTCAAAAAGAAAACAAAAGCAATCACATGTCATGCCCTTACATGCCCACTGCAAACCCCACCAAACTCATCTACCTGTATTCATTTTCTCTTCCTTTGTCTACTGCTATAGAGGAACTAGAACTCTGCTTATTGGGCCAGTTCTAATAATTATGTTCCGATTCTTGTATTAGGAAGGGTTCCAACACAGGATGCCACTTTGAGCAGAGAAGTGATTTCAGCTGAGAAATACAACCAGTCTAACCCAACTACAGAATGTTTCCATGTAGATAGAAACCATGACCTCATTTGTCTCCCTCACTTTGATCTCTTGCTGGAGCTTCCCACTGGTCAAATCGAATCAAAAGCCAGGGGATACATGAATCTATTGATATAATCCACACAAATCAGATACCTGGGACAGACAATAGAACAAAGAAAAGTGGAGGATGGATCTGGGGGCAAAAAGGATGATACATAGTATATTCCCACCACCTTTCACTTGCTCCAAGTCCTGATTAGCTGAGTTATCTTGTATCTCCTTCATAACCAATCTGTCCCTTTACATAGAATCAGTTTCAAAGTATATATACTTATTCCAATAACTTTCACTTAGTCCCATGACCGCCTTCTGCCACAACCTAATTTTTGTGTTTCTCTTTATAGACAACTATCCAGAAAGATTTGTCTACACATGCTACCTTAATGTTCCAGTTATCTGTCCATCCACTGGAGTGACTTCTAGACTCACTCCGCTTAACTGATCTTGACACAGCACTAACAACTTCCAATTTGCTGAATCAAAGAGATGTGGCTTTATTCTCTTTTTACTCAGCCTCTCAGCTGCATTTGTAAAATGAACTATCACCCCCCCCACACACACACACACACGTACTTTTTAACACTCCCCTCTCTAGCTTGTGCTACATATTCTTCCTTGGCTTCCCCCTACCACAATGGGAACTCCCCTCAGGATTTTTTGCTACTGTTTTTTTTGGTTTTTTTTTTTACCTTATTCTAAATGTTGATCCTCAGCACTTGGTTATAGCCCCTCTCCCTTTTTTTTCTTTTAATTTGTCCCTAAATGATCTTACCCACACACATTAAATTCAATAACATCTTAAGCTGATGACTCCAAAATTTATATACCTGACCCAGACCTCTCGTAGTGAGCCTTAGGCACACATATCCAACAGCACTTGTCAGTACCACTTAATGTCTCACAGACATCTCACATTTAATGTGCCCCAAATGGAATTCATCTTTTTCTTAAAACTTGTATACCTTTTCTCTGCTTTCAAAAAATGACACCATCATCTACCCAGTTACTCAAGCCAGTTACTGAGGCATCATCCTTGCTTCCCTTTCTTTTAGTTCATTCACTAAAGTGTAACAAAATGATCTTAAAGTATGTATTTAATTATATCCCCACCACTACTTCAAACCAACTAATAGATGACCAATGCATTTAGAATAATATTCGATTTCCTTGCCATGACCCCTGAAATCTGTTTTACCACTTGTTTTCACATTGGCAAATGGCTCCAGCATTCATAAAATTGATCAAGTCTAAAGCCAGGAAATCACTCTACTTCTTCATCCTATCCTTTGGAAATCCTGCAAGTTATTCTATCAATACATATCCCAAATTTATCAAGCTCCTTCCATCTTCCCTGCTTCCATCATGGTTCATGTAATCTTTATTTTCCCTATGGATTCCTATAGTAGCCTCTTACCTCTACTTTCCATTTCTATGTTCCCATAGTCAATTCTCCATAGAAAGTCTTCGTGATCTTTTAAAAATTAAATATGATTTTATCATGCATCTGCTTAAAACCCAACAGTGGCTTTTTATTAAAACTAAAAAAAAAAAAAAAAGGCAAAACTTCTTACCCTGGTGGTCACAGGCCTGCACACTTTCCTCTCTGACCCTAGCTTTTCATTCCTCTCTCATTATATCCCAGATATACTGGTTTTCCTTCTGCTCCTCAAACTTACCAAACTCATTCCTGACTTGAGGTCTTTGTCTTGCCTTCCTTGCCCCCCCTTTTCTGACTGGAAAGATCCTTCTAGGATCTTCACATGGCTGTTTCATTCTTGTCATTCAGGTCTCTGCTCAAATGTCGATTCTTCAGCACTAGATATAAATTGTGTGTGTGTGTATACATACATACATACAAACATACATACATACATATATACATATATGTATTTCCTTCTAAGTTACTTCTTTCTTTGCAAATGTTTTGTTTTCTTCATAGCATTTACTTTAATATGAAGTTTTATTATTTATCTGTTTATTTATTATTATTTAAATTATCTTTTTTGGGGATGTGTGTTTCTTTCTCCCCCTTTTAGAATATAAATCATGAGTGTAAGGACATTAGAGATTACATTCATTAATATATCTCAGTGCCTATAAAAATGACTGGCAACCACGCTCAGGAAATGTGCTAAATGAATAAAATATTCATCATGATGAAGGCTTATATTCTACATTTCCTCCTTTGACTTCATCTTTTCCTTAAATTCTAAATATTCTGTTTTCTTTCAGTTTCTCAAATACAAAGCAATTTTCTGCCTCAGAGTCTTTTAACATATTGTACTATGAGTCTATAATGTTCTTCAAATGGTGAGTTCCCTTCCTTCCTTTAAGGTTCAAATTAAATGTGAAATCTTTCCCGAACTTATTTAAAGGAGTCCTGTTATTCCCTATCTCAACACTTTATTTCCTCAATTAATTCATTTTTAAGTTATTTTATTTGTTGACTTACTTGCTTTTTGTTTGTCTCACTTGTTTGGAATATAACATCCATATTGATTAATTTTAGTATCTCCCATGCTTAATACTGCCTGACACATAGTAAATGCTAAGTAAATATTAGTGGAATAAATGATTGCTAAATTACTGAATTCTCTGACTCAATTTTCTCATCTCTAAGTAGATTTAACAATTCTTTTAAAATTGTTTTGAGAATTAAATAAAAGGAACCTAGTAAATATCAGCTTCTTAATGTTATTTTAGCTTCGAACAATTTTCAATGAACTTTTAATTTCTTTTTTTAATTTTAATTTTTTCTTAATTTTCATTTTTTTAAAGAGGGAGGGAGAGGGGCACAGGGAGAGAGAGAGAGAGAAAATCCCAAGCAAGCTCTACGCCCAGTGCAGAGCCAACAGGAGTTTCAATTCCACAATCCAAGACCATGAACTGAGCTGAAATCAAGAGTCGGACGCTTAACCAACTGAACCATCCAGGTGCCTCAATAGACTATTTTTTAGAACAGTTTTGGATTCACAGTAAATATGAGTGGAAAAGAATTCCCATATACTCCCTGACTCCACACATACCTAGCATCTCCCACTATCAACATTCCCCACCAAAGTAATACATTTGTTATTTTTGATAAATCTACATTGACACATCATTTTTAAAAGATTTATTTATTTATTTGAGAGAGAGAGAGAATGTGTGAGTGTAGGGAGGTGTTGAGGGAGAGGAAGAGAGAATCTCAAGCCAACTCTCCACTACGTGTGGAGCTCAACATAGGGCTAGATCTCACGACCCTGACATCATGACCTGAGCCAAAATCCAGAGTCAGTTGCTTAACCAACTGAGTCAGCCAGGTGCCCCTATGTTGACACATCATTATCACTCAAAGTCTATAGCTTACATTAAGGTTCATTCTTGGTGTTGTACTTTCTATGGGTTTTCACAGATATATAATGATACATTATAGTCCACCATTGAGGTATCATACAGAACATTTTCAAAGCCCTAAAAATCCTCTGTGCTCTGTCTATTCATCCTTCCCTCCCCTCTAACATCTGATAACCACTGATCTTTTTTATTGTCTCTGTAGTTTTCTCTTTTCCAGAATTCATATAGTTGGATTCATACAGAATGTAGCCTTTTCATATTGACTTATTTTACTTAGTAATTACATTTAAGTTTCCTCCATATCTTCTCATGTCTTGATACTTCATTTTGTTTTAGTGCTGAATAATAGTCCATTGTCTAGATGTACCAGTTTATTTATCCATTCACCCGTTCACCTACTGAAGTATATGGCTGTTTCCAAGTTTTGTCAATTATGAATAAAGTTATTATAAACATCCATGTACAGGTTTTTGTATAGATATAAATTTGGTAAAACTCATTTGGAAAAATACCAAGGTATTCCATTTTCAGATCATATGATAAGAGTATGTTTACTTTTGTAAGAAACCACCAAACTGTCTTCCAAAGTGGCTGTACCATTTTGCATTTCCATCAGCAATGGATGAGATTTCCTATTGCTCCACACCCTCACCAGCTTTTGGTGTTGTCAGTGTTCTGGATTTTGGCCATTCTAATTGGTATGTAGTGGTTTTTCATTGTTGCTTTAATTCAAAATTCCCCAAGGACATATGATGTTGAGCATCTTTTCATATGCTTGAATGGAGTTTTATTAGAACTATTTTACTATTTAAACTATTTTACTAGTTGGACTACTTTATTTACTAGCAGGACTATTTCACTAGCTTCTTTTATTCATTGTCATTTTTCAGAGAGGCTAGATCATTTTCCCAGGTCACATAGCCAAGAAAAGATAAAGAAAAGCTAAGAAGAGGCAAAGCTAAGAACTCAGGTTTTCTAAATTCCAAAATACATACTTTCCCATTATTTTATGTTGCTTTCTATACCAGAAGAACATTTGTAGAAAATCTATATGTGCTGGATTTTTAAATGGAATTAGGTCAAGCACATAGGTATCAGAAATTAATTAATTAATTAACTGTAAATTCACAGTTAGATATTTGGGCTTACCATAGGTAAAGGACAGTAAGAATCTTAATTTTTAAGTAATATGTTATCACATATAAAATTTATTCTCTAGGAGTACAGAGAGTACTACCAATGTGACAGATATGGTTTTCTTCCACCCCTGCAGTTATTATACCCTTTTTCCTCTCTACTCTTAGTGGCATGCTAGCCTTTTAAGTTAGAAAACACATTTCCAAGGATGACAATTTAAATGCCCTTGTTACCTTGGAAGAGGAAGAAGCCTTGCAGTTAAACAGCTTTCTTTGCTGGGTATTTACATTTCAGGAATATTCAGGTGTCTCTTTTTCTGGCTTCCCCACAGAAACATTTTGAAAACTTTTGAATATGTTAACTATAATATTTATCTTATTGAGTAGTAAGTGCAGATACATATATATGTCATATATATATGTATGCATAGTTCAGAAGACATTTCTTGAGCCATTTATATGGCATGATAATTACTTAAATTTCCATCAAAAGCACCAAATATCATCACCAAGCACATAGCAGGCTTACAAATAAAATGACTACTATACTGAACTAAGTGGAAATAGATTGCTCTCTTCAACTGGGGAAGCCAAGGGAACTCGAACTAGAAACAACATTATAAGACAGGTAAATTGCCCTATGAGGTAAATTGCCCTATCCTCAGGTCCCTAACCCATGGGCAGAAGGTTAGAGATTTGAGAAGAACATAACATATTTCCCTGCAGAAGAGGGGATGGCCTAAGAATTTGGGGCTAGTGGAATGGGAATCAAAAGAAGCATGTCGGCATAATACATTAATCCTATCAAATTCATTCTTTGATTTCATTCAGTTTCTGGTTTATAAACAAATGGATGTGTTGCTGTTTTTTTAAGTCACAAAAGGTGACCATTTTTCAGGCTCTATACACTAAGTAATAGAACCATCGAATATTTTCCAAGCACCTACTTTGTGCCAGACCCTGTTCTGGGTGTTTTCCTTGGATAAACTTATTTATTTCTCACTATGACCATGTGAAGGCCCTAATATTATTATTTCTATTTTACAGATGAAGAAACTGAGGGCAAGAGTGCTTTTGCCCAAGGTCAATAGCCAGCATACAACCTAGGGAGTCAGACTATTAGGCTATTTACCTCCACACTATATTTTCCACATTAAATGGCTTCTAGTGATCATTACCAAACTCCATGTGAATGCATAATTGCACATACCTCGTTAGATAACTTAATATATATTGTATGACTTTATTATTTTTTCAATCAACTGAGATTAGCCACTAGGTTAATGTAATGCATGCAAAATGGTAATGCATTTACTAATTGAACAAAGCAGTCAAAACAACATTGCTGAAAATAAGTAAATATATAATCCAAAAAATTCATTTTCTACATCATAAATGATCTCCTTTCCAAGTAAGAACACATTTTTAACATAAAAGTGCTTCAAGAATTTGTGAAAGTAGCATATTTTAAACCCAACAGATTTAGGTAGTAATATATGAGTTCTAAAAAATGCTTTTCCCCTCAATGGCACTATCAAGTCATCATTGTCTCTATTTAAAATTTTTGTTCCAAAATATTTACAGTATATTTTTTACACAAACTCACATGAACATCAGGAAAAATATGATGGAAGTTAGTGATTACTGAAGTATATCTGAGGCATGTGAGGGATTTTGTGCAAAAGGTACAAAAGCAGAGCAAAAAATTTTTTAAAAATTATTAAGCTATTTAAATCTCATTAATTCAGCTTTTCCTAGTAACCATCCTACCTATTAACTTGAATCTCATCACCTATAAGCTAATAAGAAAACTTCTCTCATGGGCAAATAAATGTGTTGATCCCTGTGAGATTAAAGTCTATTTAGGTATATATTTTAAACAGCTTTTAATATCACTAGAAAAAAAGATGTGGTCTGAGTGCACCTTTCTAGTATTTATGGATCTCCACAATGTCAAATATCATTCTTCCTATATTTAATTCTGATAAGTAAGACACCATTTTCCAGTTGTGTTTCCTATGTCCAGCAACACTGTGTCACAAGATAGTTTACATTGAGTTATGACTCTCCTTTAGACTCTCTTTCTCTGTTTCACAGAGCATGAGGATAAATAATAACCTCATATAGGAAAAGAAAAATGGTACCAGAAGCAATTACTGTACCACATACTGAGTTCAATGAATAATACGATAAAACTCTCCTGGGCAACTTTACTGATTTCTCATATAGTCTTAAATCTCCACATCAGCATTTGCTAGAGGTAAAGGCACTTCATTCCACTGGCATCTGTAATAAGGATTTGTCAGCATTTCCACTATCAACCCCAGTTTTAAGGAACCCAATAACTCATGTATTTTTATCTGCATTAGACTGGGAGTTGGCAAAGAATATAACCAAAATGAAGTTCTAAAAAAGTAAAATATGTTTTAAGGTTGAGGGGAACAAAATGTTTTATTTAAATATAATAAAACTTTATAATTTTTAAGCTCTAACTCACATATCCTCCAGCCCTTACCTAGAGCTAAATTATTTTTTCATATGTTAACCCCTGAACTATCACTGCCTTACTCATGATATTCAAAAGTTAGGGTCATAAAAATGTAATTTAATTTTAGAGATGTATAAAATATATCCCTTGCCATTTCAAGGATAAGGCTAACCTAACTAATTTATTTATTTATTTAAACATGTATTGAACTATTATGTACCTACCATTTTAGGTATCAGATATACAACAATGAAAAACAAAGCAATACAGAAAATTTTCTGCCCTTTTGGAACTCCCAATCTAGTAGTGAATTTGAGATTTTTATCTATTTTATAGCATTCTGTATTATTCACATGGCTACTTTTCTTCCTTAATTACCAGAGGGGAAATATTGCCATAGTGTACATTTTTGAGACATACTATTATACCTTATTTTAGAGTAGGACCTATGACATGGTGACCCTCAAATAATTTATTTGGGAAAACAGAAATGAATATTCAGTTAGCCTTAGTCTGGTTCTGAATTTACCCTTATGACAAGAAAACTTTTAAATGGCAACCAGCTAAAACTCCAGTTGCTATGGGTAACAATATTCTCAACTAAGAACAGTATCAAAGCATTTAAAAGATATTTTTCATGGTTATTAATTTTTCCTTAATGAAGATAGGGTTTGCTCTCTGTCTCTCTCTCTCTCTCTCTCTCTCTCTCTCACACACACACACCTTTTTTTAAAAAAAAATAACATTCCTATAGGTCAAATGAAAAAGGCACCATGGTTATAATAATAACATCAGATTAAAATGAAATTATGGAGATTAAGTTTAAAACTGAGCAGTTCATGTGTTCCTGACAATCACTTATCTCCCTCAGTCTTCTTAGTCTTGTATACATACTCTGTGTATCCTATCACTGCCTTCACACTGAAAGCATTAAATCAAAAATACTACTATAATAGAGCAGCTCGGTTTTCAAGGAGATCAAGGTGGGTGCTATGAAGTTGATTGGAAGTGGAAGGCTAATGAATGGGCAGCATGAAGGGCAGGGGCAATGGTGCTGCTGACATCAGCTCCTGAGGAAGGTGAGTCAGCTCTGTAAAACTACAGAACTTACACATTAACATGAGGGAGAAAAAACAGACCTCAACATCTTGCCCTGGCATACTTAAGAGAATGCAAAGTGGAGAATTATACCTTTAAAAGGAAGATTAAGGGTGAAAGGACATTACCATGGACAGCAATACTATGATGGGTAGTTCTTCAACAAACAAGTCATCAACTCACTGTAACTATCTGACCATGGCAATCTATTGCTCTAATTGGCAATACTTCTGGGTAGATTAAGAATACATAATGCTTGGGGCGCCTGGGTGGCTCAGTTGGTTAAGCAACTGCCTTCGGCTCAGGTCATGATCCTGGAGTCCCTGGATCGAGTCCCGCATCGGGCTCCCTGCTCAGCAGGGAGTCTGCTTCTCCCTCTGACCCTCCTCCCTCTCATGCTCTCTGTCTCTCATTCTCTCTCTCTCAAATAAATAAATAAAATCTTAAAAAAAAAAAAAAAAGAATACATAATGCTTGATGTGATCTAGAAACAAAAGAAACAAGCTTATGATAACAATCGGAATGCTTCCCCAATACTAATACATATTTCCAATTGGCATGTTTTAATTTTAAGTAGCCACTACCATTTCTTTTTTTTTTTTTTAAAGATTTATTTATTTATTTGAGAGAGCGAGAATGAGAGAGAGTACATGAGAGTGGGGAGGGTCAGAGGGAGAAGCAGGCTCCTCGCTGAGCAAGGAGCCCGATGTGGGACTCAATCCCGGGACTCCAGGATCATGACCTGAGCCGAAGGCAGTTGCCTAACCAACTGAGCCACCCAGGCGCCCCGCCACCACCATTTCTGTATGGAGTAGTGACATATAGGTAAAAACAGCAACTCTAAAAATGGTCAATGAATTACCATCCTCTTAAGAGTACAATTCTAAGCTTATCTGATGCTTAGTGAGCAACAGATAAAATTTTGTAAATATCTACATTTGATAACTTCATGATAAAATATAAATATAAAATATTTTTGTTTTCCACCTAATATTTCATCCACCGATCTATCCATCCATGCATTCATTAAACAAATATTTTTATGTGAATTCTGTATAAAGATGTCTAGAATAGAGGTCAGCAAATTTTCTCTTAAAAACTAGATAGTGAATATTTTTGTCTTTGCAAAAGTTGCAACCACCCAGCCGCCACTTAGAGCAAAAGCAAACCCAGAAGCAGTGAAGAGGCTGGTAAAACTGTTAGAGTTTTTAGGAATGCACTTTTTAGGAACTCTGGAATCTAATTAAAAAAACAAAAACAAAAACCAAAAAACAAAAAAACTTACAACAACCAGGGAGATGCTTTGTAAAGAGAAAAACTAGAATTTTGATCAGAGAGCTCTGGTGGCATATCAATTTACTCTGTTAAGACTATCCTCCACTCCCAGTTCGGTAGCAGCTTTGAAGATGGCAGCCTGCATTCCTGGTGCAGATCGTGGGTATTGGGAGAACAGTATGGGCATAATTCTCAAAGAAGGTAATTCTGTGTTTTGAGCTGTGTAATGGCTCCCCAAGGAGACTGACTCAAGGGCTTGCCTTTGTTTCCCCTACATAGGAACTTCCTCAGGAGGAAGCTGCTTCCCAGGTGGTGTTTTCATAAACATTTAGAGGCAAATATATTGGCCACTTCCTCCTGTGCAAGATACAGCAGAGACAAGAAACAGAGCAAAATGCCTGGACAGAAGACGCTGGGGAAGAAATACAATTAGGGCTATAAAATGCTTCGCATATTCAAGGGATTCTAGAAGCCCATGCACAGGCCTATGGCAGGAAGTATGCTCAGAAAAGACCTGGGAAGACCCTAAGCACCTACTCTGGCTGGACTTCAGGCTCTGTACAAGCAGGAAAGGAGGGATAGGGCATAATTCTAAACTGCTTGCCTAAACAGTGAAAACTAAAAACATTTATGAAAGAAGCTAAAGAAGACACAAATAAATAGAAAGACATTCTGTGCTCATGGACTGAAAGAATTAATATTGTTAAAATGTTTATACTCCCCAAAGCAATCCATGGATTCAGTGTAATCTCCATCAAAATTCCCATGACACTTCTCACAGAAGTAGAATAAATACTTCTAAAATTTGTGTGGAACCACAAATCACCCAAATAGCCACATAATCTTGAGAAAGAAGAACAAGGCCAGAGGTATCACACTCCCTGATTTAAAACTATACTACAAAGCTATAGTAATTAAAACAGTATGATATTAGCATAAAACCCCACACACAGGTCACTAGAACACAAGAGAGTTCAAAAATAAACTCCTGCATATATGGTCTATTAATTTATGACAAAGGAAGAAAGAATATACAATGGAGAAGAGAGGGCCCAACAGTATGACGGAAACTTTGCTAGGTTTAGTACTCTGCTGGTATCCTTTTGAAATTCTTAACTTTTTAACAAGAGATCCTCATTTTCATTTTATACAGGGGGCAGAAATTATGGAGTCAGTCCCATATGCAGTCAGCAATGAGAACTACTGAATTAAACAAAGAGTAGAGTAAATGAAAATATTTTGGAGAGAGAAAATGATTCATATGGATGTTGGAAAGAATGAACAGCTCTGTAGGATTTAAGTGAAAAGTAAGTGTGGAACAAAAAAAGATGGGGGTGATAATATCATGAGGATCTAAGTTAAGAAATAAACTTTATTCCTATAAAAGTCTGAGAAAACCATCTAGATGTAATCACTGTGGATCAGCAGTGCTTGAATTCATATCCTGCTTAGAATGAAATTCTCTTTCCTAAGATTATTTTTAAGCATTTGCCTAAAAATCAATTTTGGTGTAGGAAATGAGGTTTAGAATTTCTTTCTCCAATATTCTCCCTTTAGGTATTTTCTCACTATTTAGATATTGGATAAATCTGAATACATGCTTGAGAGAGTGAGAAAGCAAGCCAAAAGAAGGAGGACATGATTTGTCACATGATTGCAAAGTGTAGTCAATTATTAGGATTCTGTTTCTTATAATTTAGTGCAACAATGTGAGTTTGAAGGCTCTTTGTCTTAGAAAGGACCCAACATTACCTATCCTCAAGCTCTATTTACATTTCTCCAAAAAGAGTGGAAATATGAGAAAGTCCTTGTGCAATGAGAATTATCCATCAATGGTCAGTGGTAGTTAGCAGCATGTGTCTGCTGAAAATTCTTTTTTACATAATGGATGGTGAGCTTTCAGCTGCTGCCCTTTTGTAATCAGTAAAATCAACAAATGTTTATTGAGTACCTATCATTAAAAGAATATACCTACTGTAAAACAGAGTTGCTTCTCCTAACCACCTTTTAATCTAGTTGAAAATAGAGAACTTGCACAAAAAAATGCAAACTAATGATACAAGTTTTCATGTAAGTGCCTAAGAAATAAATTATATAGGTAAAAGGACCATTAGATGTGAGCAAAAGGAAAGTCAAGATGTCCCAAGGAAGTTAGATAAATCATCCTAGAGAAAAGGCCACCCGAGAAATGGGTTGTAGAATGAGTATACATTAGATAAATGGGGAGAAGTAAGAGTTGTTCAGGCAAGAGAAATGAAGTGAGAAAAGTCGTAGAGAAGAATCCTACTGGTGCATGGCCTGAAGAAGAATGATGGTTCATAAGAGGAAGATGTTATAAAGCCTTGGGGGAAAATAGTAAATGTGAGCACCATTCATTGCTTTTTAATTTTTAGATTACTTTGTACCCATTTAATATTATCATTTGCTGATAATTTTGTACCAGGAACTATGTTATATATTTTTCAAGTTTTTATTTATAATACTTCAAGTTGCATATTATTACCCATATTATAAAGTTATGGTAATTTGCCCAAGGCAAATCATCTACTAAGTGGCAGACTCAAGATTCAAACCTAGATTTTCTGACTGCCATTTGTCCCTTCAACCTGCAGAAAAACCCTTTCTCAATTAGGTATTCAATTCAGATACCAAATATGAACTCATTTTAGAAACAGTCTGCTCATCTGCTGTTCATTAGTAGGTTAAACAGTTCATGGATTTGCATATGTAAGTAAATTTCATCATATTTATCAATAGACTTCAAAGTTAATGTGGTCTAACCTAATGTTGTCCACAGTATATTCTTCTGGGAAATTATCCCACAAGTTTTGTTTTCAACAAAACATTCTTCAATTAAAAATATTTGGAAATTTACATATTTTCATTCCTTTAAGATATCCACAATACATATGAACTTACTGAAGACTCAGTGATAAAGAAACCCAATGAATTTACCTTAACACAATATTTTCCAAAAACTATTTAACCACACAATAGTTGTAGTGTGTCCCTCATCACATACCTATCAGAACAGTGGCGCATACTATGAAATTCTGATGTAACCAAATGATAAATATTGCTATAGAGCATAGAAAGTGCTCACTGTATTATGGAAGTAGTATTTTGTTTGTAATGTCAGAGAGTATCATATTTGCCAAAAATTGCAAATTTAGACGTTCAAAAGGCAAGATATAAATTTGATTTTTTTGAAGAACGCAAAGCTGTGACATACTATAAGCAAATATTTTATGCTGTGATTCTAGTCACATTTGAATGAAGTATAAAATATTCTGCATATAATAGGAAATGTCCAAACAGCCATGTGGCAAAGACATTTCTTTTCTATTAGTTCTCAAATGAAGTGGTAAAAAACATTTTGTTTGTTTGTTTGTCCAATATTGGTTTATTCAAACAAGATGGTGAAAACAAATTCATGAGTTTATTTTTTTTAACTAATTACTACATAGAACCAAAGCTAAGAGAGCTCAGAACATACAATTTATAGGACTCAATACTCACTCTTGTTTAGGCATTTAATTAATGACATAAATTAATGGCATGAATGTCTTATGAGGAATGCACTTAATGAAATACATTGACTGATGAATGGATAAGGACCTGGGGACTCATCTGTTATTCTGGATTTCTAGGGGAAATCACTTTAGTGATGCTAGTAAAGCAAAACTTATATACATTTTCTACCAGGAGAAGAGGTCTGTACCTTCCTTTTTGAGTCATTGTGGTGGGGTTAGTCTGTCATTAAAAGTACCAGTTAAATCTCAAATAAAGAGAAGCAATTAGGAATCAATGTCAAGTAATCAAGTTGTGATTGAAAATGTAAAGATCAGAACCTGATAATCAGATATTGATCAGAAAGTAAAATTAGGTTGGGGGTAACTGATATAATTTAGGTCTATGGGTCTTGAAAGTCTCATGATTGTCCCCTTATCAATATGGATAAAGGACTCTTGAGCCTGACTCAAAAGACGGTGTATTTTTTTTCTATCCCAGACTCTTATCTTGCTGGGAAGCTCTGAATGTATAGCTGTTTAGCCAGAAAGAATACAGCAAGTTTTAGGAGATAATCCATAGAAATATCAGGAAAGAAAGAAATGTGCAGTGGTGTAGATTCACTGATAATTCACATGTGCTCTCTAAGTGAACAATATCACCTATATTCATGATGCCAACCATGATCTATTTTGGTAACTCCAAATCTCATCTCCAGTCCAGATCGTTCTCTTCAGCTATGGAACTATATGTCTAACTGCCAACCAGATAAATACACCATAGGAAATTTAAATGTAATATGTTCATCTTTTATTACCCCAATTCTGCTTTTTTTATGTTGATTATGTTTCCAGCAATGTTTATCAGGAAAATAAAAGTCTTCCTAAACTCTGATCTCTTTTTAAACTTCAATTTGTAAACTGTTACTATATAGCCCCCATTTTCCACCCCATATATCTTTTGAATCTGATGTCCTTCCCTTCCAACCCTTCAGATATCACCATAGTTTGGACTTTAACAGCTCTCACTCTTGTAATATTCTCTTGGTTGGTCTCACCAAATCCTATCTCATAAACTACAATTCTATCTCCAATTCTAAGAGAGATTTTTTAAAGTCCTGACTTGATCATATTGTTTATGTACTTAAAATCTTTCAAAATTGCCCCATTCTGAATAGATTAAAATCTAAATTTCTTCATAAGACCTATAAAACTTCCACTCTTCAATTCTGTTGTCTGTCTGCTCACCCTCATTCATAATTTCTCTTCCACATTCTTTGCTCTCTATCTGTAGTGGACTACGTACAGTATTTATAAAGCTCAAAGACTTGTGATAAGCAAGCATTAGCTCTACCTCTCCTAATTCCTTACTAAAGTAGTTCTGAGGCTATGGGCAAATATAAAACCTCACAACAGTGAACAGTAAAAATACCAGAGTCTTAGAGGCTCATAAGAGAAGGGAGGGAAAAATGAAACAAGATGAAACCAGAGAGGGAGACAAACCATAAGAGACTCTTAATCTCAGGAAACAAACTAGGGTTGCTGGAGTGGTGGGGGGTGGGAAGGATGGGATGGCTGGGTGATGGACATTGGGGAGGGTATGTGCTATGGTGAGTGCTGTGAATTTTTTAAGAGAATGAATCACAGACCTGTACCCCTGAAACAAATAATATATTATATGTTAATAAAAAAAAAGAATAAGAGTCTTGCCGAAAGTTGAGGGCATGGAATCACATATGTACAGACAATTGTGTGTGGAGGTTAACCGGTAGTGTAGGAATGTTGTAAAAACACTGGAAAAAAGGCATAACCATGTCATCAAAAAATGGCTTCGTTGTACTTAAGAGATAAAGCTTGTTATATTTGGCTCTTAAGAAATAAGTTGTCAAGCAGAGTGAAAAAGGAGGGCCAAATGTTGTAATGAATTCTATTTGAAAAAGAAGAATGGCGTCTTGCAATGGAAAACTATCGATACAAAATTCAGTCTGCTTTCCTGTTAGATGCAGGTGGCACGACCGTCCCATCACTGTCACAGTGTATTGACAACGGCAGGGAAGGGTAGTCAAGTTGGTCTACTCATCCAGCTAGAATTCATAACCTTTTTGATTTTATTTCTTGAAAAAATACAGAGTTGGGGCACCTGGGTGGCTCAGTTGGTTAAACAACTGCCTTTGGCTCAGGTCATGATCCCGGAGTCCTAGGATCAAGTCCTGCATTGGGCTCCCAGCTCAGCGGGGAGCCTGCTCCTCCCTCTGACTCTCTCCCCTCTCATGCTGTTTCTCTCTCTCTCTTGTTCTCCAATAAATAAATAAAATCTTTAAAAAAAAAAAAGAAAATATACAGAGTTATAATGCAATTGATGAAGAAACTCCACCTATCATTTTGAAAGAATTGACATTAAATATAAGACAACAGAAAACCAAGAAGTTTGCACCAGTCAAAAGTAAGTTCTCTAGCCTGTTTTCCCTTCTTGATTGAGAATACTAGCTGCCAATCTGTAGGATTCCTTTCAGAAATTATGCAACATAGAGAATAGATACATAGATTTAGGTATCTGTCAGACCCTCCAGGTGGAAGGCCAGATTCCCTCCCAAAACATTCCCATTATGGTGCCTTACTCTAAAGTGTGAATAGACATTTGAGAAAATTTGAGTGGAGCCTCTAACATCAAGATAGAAATAAAACAGAAAAATAAAAACAAAATAAATAAACAATACAAGGAATAGAAAAAAACTTCAAAAAAAGGAAATATAATGAATCAATGCTACTAAAAAATCAGAATGTATAAAAGTGCCTCAAAATTAAAAATAGAGGTAAACATAAATAAAGTGCACTAAAAAGAAATGAGCTACCAAGCTATGAAAAGACATGGAAGATTCTTAAATGAATATTAGTAAGTGAAAGAAGCCAATCTGAAAAGACCACATGCTGCATGATTCCACTTATATGACATTCCAGAAAAGACAAAACTACGGGGACAATAAAAAGATCAATGATTGCCAGGAGTTGGGTAAGGGGGTTAACAGGCAAAGCACTTATTTTCAGGGCAGTGACAATACTCTATATGATACTCATAATGGTAGATACATGTCATTATACATTTGTCCAAATCCACAGAATGTGCAACACCAAGAAAGAATTGTAATTTGTACTATGTACTTGGGTGATTATGATGTGTCCATGAGGGTTCATCAATTGGAACAAATATACCACTCTGGTGGGGGATGCTGATAATGGGAGAGGCTGTGCATGTGTGGGGGCAGGAAGTATAAAGGAAATCTCTGTACCTTCCTCTCAATTTTGCTAGGAACCTAAAACTGCTCTAAAAAAATTGTCTTAAAAATATAAACAGGGGTGCCTGGGTGGCTCAACTGGTTAAGCATCAGACTTGGTTTTGTCTCAGATCGTGATCTCAGCGTTGTGAGATCGAGCCCCACAAGAGCTCTGCACTGGGTGTGGAGCCTGCTTAAGATTCTCTCTCTCCCTCTCCTTCTGCTCTGCTCATGCTCTAAATAAATAAATAAATAAATAAATAAATAAATAAATATTTAATTAAAATTTACATTTTATAATATATAAAATTTTTATATGTATCAACAATTGATGGGCTAAAGTTGAGGAAGTCTTTCAGAAAATAGAATTTAAAAAAAAAACAAGATGAAAACAAGATGAAATTACATGATAAAATTAGAAGATCATTATCATCTGGGGAGATTTCAGACAATACTAATGTTTAAGGAGTTCATCAATTAAAATAGAATGTTTGGGTATAGGACCTATGCATCAACATTTAAAACAAAAAAACAAGGTAGCTCAGTCGGTTAAGTGTCTCTGCCTTCAGCTCAGGTCATGATCCCACGGTCCTGGGATAGAGTCCCACATCTGGCTCCCTGCTCATCAGGGGTCCTGTTTCTCCCTCTGCCTTGCCACTCCCCCTGCTTGTGCTCTCTGTCTCTGACAAATAAATAAAAAAATCTTAAAATAAATAAAAATAAAATGAAAAAAACCCAGAAACTGTCATTTACGTGGTGCTGAAAAGTGTAGTACTCAGTTAAACCACATCCGGAGGGAGAGAGACAACGAGAAAAAGGCAAAGAGGAAATTATTAAATAAATAATATTTAAAAATATCTGAGAACTGAAGAACATGTGTTTCCAGATTGAATGATCCCAGAAAGATTCTGGACCAGCGCTGTTGAATAGAAATATAATGCAAGCCACAAATAGGAGTCACATATGTAATTTAAAATTTTCTAGTAGCCACATTAAAAAAAAAAGTTAAAGTAACAGGTAAAGTTAATTTTAATAGTATATTTTATTTACCCTAATATATCTAAAATATTACATTTCATCATACAATCAATATAAAATTGAGATCTTTTCCTTCTTTTTTTAATATCAAATCTTTGAAAGCCAGTGTATATTTTGTTTTTTTTTTTTTTGTTTTTTTGTTTTTTTTTTTTTAAAGATTTTATTTATTTATTTGACACAGAGAGACATAGCGAGAGAGGGAACACAAGCAGGGGGAGTAGGAGAGGGAGAAGCAGGCTTCCCGCGGAGCAGGGAGCCCGATGTGGGGCTCGATCCCAGGACTCTGGGATCACGACCTGAGCCGAAGGCAGACGCTTAACGACTGAGCCACCCAGGCGCCCCGAAAGCCAGTGTATATTTTGTACTAACCACACATCTTTATCCAACCTAGCTAAATTTCAAATGTTCAACATCCATGTGTGACTCTTAGCTACTATAATTGGATAGCCTGGATCTAAACTCTAGACAATGTTCAAAAAGATTAATTTAAAAAAGTTCCACACACCAGAGCATATCATTCGTGAAATTTCCAAGCTTCAGGAATAAAGAGATGATCCTAAAATTGTCCATAGGAGAGAAAAATACAAAGGATCCGGAAGGGATCAGAATGACCATGTACATCTGAATGATTGCAACAGGAGGAGAAGACAAATGGAGTAATGTCACCCACAGAATTCAACCTGTAATTCTATCCACAGGAGGCAATGTTTTTCAATATACAAGGGCTAAAATGTGTGTCTCTCATGTGACCTTTCTCAGGATGTTATTACAGCACATACTCTAACAAAATTAAAAAATAATTAAAAAATAAAAATCCTAGGATCCAGGAAGTGGGGTTCCAGTAAAGAAGAAAGGCAAATAGAATTTTCAGGATGATGGTGAAAGGAAGTCCCAGGATGACAGCTGGGTAAGAGGCCTAACGCAGAAGGAGATCGGTTTGCAGCAGAACACATGGCTTCAAAATATGCCTCCAAAGACATAGAAGAAACTCCTAGGTAATCTGATACCTCTGCCTATACTAACAGAAGTTTTTTAAAGCGTGGTAAGAGCATTTGAAGATGAATTAGTGATATTTTCATAGAAAGCTGCAAATTGATTTAAAAAAAATTTAAATGTTTTATTTATTTATTTGAAAGTGAGAGAGAGAGAGAGAGCACAAGCAGGGGGAGGCGCAGAGGGAGAGGGAGAAGCAGGCTCCCCGCTGAGCAGGGAGCCCGATGTGGGGCTCCATCCCAGCTGAAGGCAGACGCTTAACCAACTGAGCCACCCAGGGGCCCCTAAAATAATTTTTTTTACCTAGGCCCACCCTGGCCAAAATAAATCTATAAAAATCAATCACAAAGATAAAGGAAGAAACAGTTTCTTAAGCATTAAATAGTGGAAAATAAAACTGGCTAACCAGAAAAGGAGAATTATACCAATGAAAAAAAATATCAAAAGTGTTTTCAAGAAAAAAATCTTGAAAAACTTAAGAATTTTATATTCTAGCCATTTTGCCATGTAACTTATGAAAGGAATGAAAATTAGCAAACATGTACTCTTCATTAAAAAAAAGGAAAAAGTACTTTCTGACACCAATCAAATAATAGCCCTAAAAATGGCAAAGGTGATACTTAAAAAGACCATAAACACTGCATTTAGTAAAACTAAGTTAAATCTAAGTTTCTCTCAATACAGGTAAAGAACTGTGTAGAATTTAAAAAGAATTTTCATAAAACATATTATTTCAATGCATTATCTAATGACTATTACCTGAATTTCAAAGCCTGGTGCAGTTGGAGGGATGAAGGTTCTGCCTGACTCCATAGCACTCTGCTAACCATAAAGCTATGCTACTTTCATTTAACAAAAAAGAAGAAAGGAGGAGGAGGAGAAGGAGAAGAATCTTCAAAGCACTTTTCAGAGAAAAATTAGCCCTTATATGAATTTATCATTAAATAATTAAAAATAAAATAAATAAATGGAACATTTAAATAATAAAAAGCTAGAAAATTGACAACTAAGAAACACAAGAAAAGCAGGAGGAAAATAAGGAAATAGAAAAAAAGTAAGTGAAGCAGTAAATAGGAAAGAAAGGAAATGACTAAATTATAGACATCTTTTAGTAAAAGCAACAATAATAAAATAAGCTCTCTTAATTAACCAACTCTAAGGAAAAAAAAAATTTAAAAACACAGAATTTCGGGGCGCCCGGGTGGCTCAGTCGTTAAGCATCTGCCTTCGACTCAGGTCATGATCCCAGGGTCCTGGGATCGAGCCCCGCATCAGGCTCCCTGCTCAGCAGGAAGCCTGCTTCTCCCTCTCCCACTCCCCCTGCTTGTGTTCCCCTCTCTCACTGTGTCTCTGTCAAATAAATAAATAAAATCTTAAAAAAAAAACAACACAGAATTTCACATGAGAAAGGGACTCAGTAGAGATTATAAAACTGGTATGATGACATTATGTGAAAATATGTTGATAAATGTGAATACCTTGATATATATCAATCTACAATATATCATTGATTAAAAAAAAGTAATAAAATGAATAGGTCAATAGCTATAAAAGAAATTCTAACACTTCAGAAATCTTTCCAGAAAATATCTAAATAGTGTGGAATTTTTATTTTTAACCTAATATGAAACAAATGATCTCATGATATGCAGGCTGCTTTAGAGCATAGCAAATGCTGAGAAATCAGTTCCAGTCTTCCTAAGTGAAGTTAGCATAACACTGACATAACAAGCTAACAAGATGGTTAGATGCCCTAACTATGGAGCAGTCACTACCAAATAGTACCTGAAAGCAATATAGCAAATAAAACAGAGCTATCCACTGAAATATGTTTCAGTCACAACCAATAATATAGTTTATCTCTGGAATACAACTATGATTACCATTCAGAAATTGATTAATACATTCATCAGAATAATAAGTACAACTAGAAAAATTAATGATAACCTGTATAGACAACCAACGTATTCAGTAATTCCTGAAAAATAATTAATTTGAAAACGAGGTATGTAAAGTCTTCTTGAGAATAAATCTATTATCATGTAATAATAAGAAAAAAGACCATTAAAATAAGGAAAACAGTCTCAGAGAATGAAGTTCTCACCAAATGCAAATAAAAATAAAACAGACAAAAGCAATTAAAAATTAGTAAAGGGAGATGAAATTTAGCTATCTATAAGATGTATGATTAAATTTCTAAACTACTAAAGATAATTATAGATCTCTTAAATATAGAAATATTTCCACAAAGTGACTCAAGGTAAGGGAAATGTAAAATAAACTATTTTCCTATAATTTTGGCATAAAAACATAAAATCACATCATTTGAACTCATAAGTAGGGTCCACAAACATGCTATTTTAGAAAATGATCAGCAATCTGTCCCCATAAACTCTATTTGATGGATGTTCTACTGAAATTATGGCATATGTCTCCTTTTAACTTTAGTTTATGTATCACTATGGTTTTGTTGCTTTTAGGTTGATTTTTTTTCCCTGAATCCTCCTGAAACTTTTATTGGAAAGTTAAGAGGAAGTATATCTTTTACAGTGGTGATGAAGATCGCTTCCATTATAAATATCTAGTGAGTACTTCGATTACAAATTTGTAGACAATTATAATAATTTACACTATAAAACCAACACTGGAATTTAGAAAAGGAACTCCAATACTGACAGAGGAAATTAAAGATGAAAAATAGAGGACGAGCCTAAACAGAAAACCAGGTTCTTAATGAAGGGGAACGCTATGCTTTGTTCCTTCAGCTTCTGTTTTGCTTTATTTAGATCTGACCCAAGAACATTGTAAGCAGCTCTTCTAAAGTAAGAGTCCAGCCCCTGTGTCTGCCCCACAGCTGGTACAGGGGTGCCAGGCCGTCTGCCAGGCGAGAAGCCAAGCCAGAGTCAAACACCTCCAAGTAGAATAAAGAAGCGATATTCTCACGTTCTAACTTCAAACGGTTTGCACGTTTTTCCTCTGAAAATAGTTGGTTGATATTATATTCACCCTAAATGGCTTCAAAATATATATATTTTTTTTTATTATTTAAGAAAACTTCATGGAAACATTTATTATGATGGTGAAAAATAATAGAGATTTTTGGAGGCTTATTTTTAATTAGCTAACTTTTGGTTAGTGAGGATGAAGGAAACGGAATCTTATAATTGGAAGATGATTAAAAAATAAAAGAATTCTCTATTTATCAATGTTATGGAATGAAATATATTTACATGCTTATTTAGATGGTCATGTTTTATAAAGTATTTTTTTAAAAAATCGAAGTGAAAATTGTTATATTATACATAAATGATTCATTTATAAGGTATTCATTTGCTTCAATTTAAAATTTAAACCTGATGACATTTAACAAGCATCTAGTATCATTAACATTTGTAAAGATCAATGACTATTTGGTTTTATAACTTCTTATACTATCCAAGGTCTGCAGACAATTTCAAGCTTGTAATTTTACTTCCTTACCACCACTGTCCAAACTACATTTTAATCATTCTAAAATAGTCTTGTAATTTTTTTCTTAGCTAAATTAAGGAAGTTTCATAAAATGTATGTAGTAAACTTTGATCTTAAAAATGGAAAGGGATCATAGATTTAAGAGAATTAGTTTAAGTACCAGTATTTCATTACTTTTTAATGATTTATACTATTCTAAATGTTGGGAACATATGTAGAAACTTAACTGGATAGGCTAACAATATTTTCCAATTCACAGTCCCAAGAAATGATCAACAAAAATAAGCAAAAGATCAGCACAAATAACAGCACAGTTGATTGTTATTACCCCATTGACAGGACAGTGTTCTTTCTTTCTTCCCTTAGCCTCTGCCATTCCAACTGTGGTGCTTTTACTGCTGTAGAGTTAAGAAAGGACTTGCCATTGTCTGAGTCCTGGTCTTTCAAATTCCTTCTATTCACTGTGGCTCTTCAAGTCTGAGTTCTGCTATCCCTAATTAACATTCATGTCAGAAGCCTTGGGTGCACTACAGGTTATCACAATGGGAAGTGAGAACACCAGGAGAAAAAAAAAAGTGAAAAAACCTAGCAGCTACCATCAGTACAACTTAACAGAAAAGGCAATACTAAGGATGACTGGTTTGTTAGGATCAAAAACGACCGTCGAGAGAATCTCCACATGTGCTTATCTATTGTTCTCTTGACTGGAAAACAAACCCCATTTCAATATCTCAAGACGTTATTAAAAAGGCACTTTCACATGAACTTCCTGGATAGAAAATGAATAACTCTTAGAATCTGGAACTTATGGTTTAAAGCACCGACAAAACCATGCAGTGGGCCTGTAGAGCAAAGTTTTACCTTAATAACTTTTTTTTCTTTTTTTTTTATTATGTTATGTTAATCACCATACATTACATCATTAGTTTTTGATGTAGTGTTCCATGATTCATTGTGTGCGTATAACACCCAGTGCTCCATGCAGAGCGTGCCCTCTTTAATACCCATCACCCGGCTAACTCATCTCCCCACCCCCCTCCCCTCTAGAACCCTCAGTTTGTTTCTCAGAGTCCATAGTCTGTCATGGTTCATCTCCCCCTCCGATTTGCGCCCCCTTCATTTTTCCCTTCCTGCTATCTTCTTCTTCTTCTTTTTTTTTAACATATAATGTATTATTTGTTTCAGAGGTACAGGTCTGTGATTCAACAGTCTTACACAATTCACAGTGCTCACCATAGCACATACCCTCCCCAATGTCTACACCCAGCCACCCCATCCCTCCCACCCCCCACCACTCCAGCAACCCTCAGTTTGTTTCCTGAGATTAAGAATTCCTCATATCAGTGAGATCATATGATACATGTCTTTCTCTGATTGACTTATTTCACCCAGCATAATACCCTCCAGTTCCACCTTAATAACTTTTTTTTTTATTCATTTGAGACACAGAGATACAGAGAGAGAGAGAGAGAGTGCATGAACAGGGGGAGAGGCAGAGGGAGAGGGAGAAGCAGGCTCTCCGCCGAGCAAGGAGCCGGACGTGGGGCTCGATCCCAGCACCCTGAGATCATGACCTGAGCCGAAGGCAGACGCTTAACCATCTGAGCCACCCAGGTGCCCCTTTTTAATACACCATGTTTATTATTTACCTTTTACTTTTTTTTCAGAATTTAAGTGCATTTCTTTGATTTTGTTTTGCAAGATTATTAAGCAGAGACATTTTTTTGAATTCCTGGTTCACACACACACAGATCCTTTAGTACCCTACTGCCGGCATAATCACCACATTCTCAGTTGCAGCCAACTGTGTTTACCTACTTTCAGAAGTGTAACTACAAAGAATTTACATAATGTACAAAAAAAAAATCTAAGTCTTTATTGGCCATAATTATTGTTCCAAGAAAAGTTTTTGTTTTTACTCTATATCTACAGAAAATCTGCTGGGATTTGGGAAGGTGAAAGGACATCTTTCTCCCTGAAATGTAACATATAATTATTTGAAATTGTAGCGAATCTTATAGAAATAATAACTGGGTAATATGTTGAAGTTAACTTTTAAGGAAAGGGTTAGAGTTTTGTTCATTGTGCTGTTCACCAATATTTCAGGAAAGATACTGATGTCAGAGCAATAAGTGTTTAAGGGAGGATTTGGGTTAGTGATTATCACTCATATTTTAGTAAATCCTGATCTGCCATTTAATTCTGTCACTTGACTGAATTATCAGTTTAGATTGGAGATTTTGGCTGTTACTGTCTTTCTATTGGTATTTGTATTTTGGCCTTTAAATATTTCATTAGCTTAATTCCCAAGTGAAAGAAGAAAGAGGGAAAGGAAAAATAAAAAAAGAAAACCTCAAGCTCAAATCACTCAGATATGCCATTTCACTGCTCTTCCAGTAAAAGGTTTGATGGGAAAGGAGACTGTACCTATTAGCTAATCTCTAAACTGCATCTCATTTCTGAATCTAATTTATTAGCTCCTTACATGAATAATCAAGGTTTGACTACACAAAATTTATTGCCAACATTTCCATTCATAGATGACTAAATAGAGCTCACTATCTTCCTTCCCAACACCCTTATGCTCCGTGACAAGGCTAATGCCCATCCCTTAGCTTTAACCAGAAGTCCTCATCCACATTCCTCAATTGTTTTGCCCCTCATGTAATCCACCCCCAATAAATCTCATACTTGAGTTTTCAATGTTGTCATCTCATCCTCTTCCCCACAGGTACTATGTCTCTCAGATCAGACTCTATAAATCTCCCATTCCATAGTACCCATGAACACACCATATCTCACTAGTTCAAATTGTTCCTTGACTCACTTCTTTTGTTAAATTATCTTAGAATAATCCATCTTTTTTATTATTATTATTATTGATATCTAAATTGTGAATATGGGGTTTAAAGAGACTGAGGTATCTGAGAAACAAATCCTTGGTTTGAGTGAATAGAAAAGTACTGGACACATAAATAGAGTTTGGAAATAGAGGAGGAAGAGGTATGGTAAGGCCTGAATTGAAGAAGGAGGTTTGATGCATGTTGAGTTTGATATTGGACATCCACTCAGATCAAAGCGGCAGCTAAAATTGAGACTGTATAATTTTACATGGTTCTATCATGACAGTATCTTTGACAATGGGAAAACTAGAGCAAAAATACTGCATTTCCATGTAGCTTGCTGTAGTTAAGCTGAACCAGAGATTCAGATTTCTTTATTCATTCTTCCATACCAAACTTAATACACTGTTCATAATAAAATAAGCTTCAACAAAATTACAGTATTGACAATACTGTTGGCAATGAAAAAGAATAGAATAAAATAAAAATACTTAAGGATCTTTATTATGGTGGCATCTGTAAAGTAGATTTAATAAGAAGGATGAGGGCGCCTGGGTGGCTCAGTTGGTTAAGCGACTGCCTTCGGCTCAGGTCATGATCCTGGAGTCCCTGGATCGAGTCCCGCATCGGGCTCCCTGCTCGGCAGGGAGTCTGCTTCTCCCTCTGACCCTCCCCCCTCTCATGTGCTCTCTCTCATTCTCTCTCAAATAAATAAATAAAATCTTTAAAAAAAAAAAAATAAGAAGGATGAAAGAAGCATGTGTGTGTGTGTATCAGATATTATGTGGTTAAAAAAAGGAGATGCTGATCACTTATAAAACCTTTAAAGACCAAGTTCCTAGGTTTTCAACATTATGCCTTGGGGTGCCTGGCTGGCTCAGGTGGTAGAGCATGCAACTCTTGATCTCAGGGCTGTGAGTTCGAACCCCACATTGGTTGTTTACTTTAAAATAAAGTCTTAAAAAAAATTATGCCTAATTTCACATTAAAACACAGCTTTCTTTCTCTACGTTACCACCACCAGTAGTCTTATAAGTTTATCTAGCTGATCTGGAGGTCTAAGAGAATATTAATAGTGATTTGAAATAAAATACATTGAGCTGTTAAAGCAAGAATGAATGAGAGAGAGAAATGTAATGCCAGCAGGATCCCTGAAACAGAAGAAAAAATACAGTGAGAAAAGGTTTGGTTGCCTTTGAACAAGCCAGTTGCAGGAGTCGGGTCAGAGGAGTCTGAGTTTGAATGAAGCACTCTCATCTCAGACGTTAACATTTAAGTAGTACTTGAGTGTGGATATTTACTATATCTTTCTTAAATTATTTTGATCTTATTATCTCCACAATACATATTTAAAACTGCTTAGAAATGGTGGAGGGGTTGCTAAGAATGAAAATCTTTTTATCTGTGAAGCTGCAGTGTCTGGGTTTCCAAGCCCGGATGCTAGCAACTTAAAGAAGAACTACGTGCTTGACAGTCCTTCTGTAACAATGGAAAGAGAAGAATCGAAGGGAAAATGTATTGCAGCGGCAGATTTGAAGCCCTAGAAATCTGCTTTTGTTGATATTATAGAAGAACCTGCAGAACCATTTAGGAGATGATTCGGTCACTTCATCTTTTGTACCGTGAAACCTTCCCATTGTCCTTGGAAGCTTGCTCCCAGATAAGCCTCCTGTGTCTGTGGGCTGCAACAATAAAGCTTTACAAGCCTAAGCAAGTAAACTGGATACTGAACTATATAACCCTCCAGGAAGTGCTGGGAACATTAAAAAAAAAAAAAAAAGAAAAGACTAAGTTGCAGATGCAAGCACATTTTTTTAAATTCATTGAGCAACCGGGAAGAAAGAACTTCCATAAGAATAAGTGAGTTTTCTAAAAAAATAACCAAATTCATAGTCATTTGTACACTGAAGTGCTACTAGCCACAAAGGGAAAGAACATGTAGAGTGGCATTTAAGTGTTAGTAATCTTTTGATGGACAAAAATCAATTATTATACAGGAGCAGCACAGTGGGAAGCACTCAACATATTTAGATAGGCCTGAAAAAATCTGCTGCAAACCAAGAACTCAGAGGGAAAACAGGCATTCCCTATCTGAACTTAAATACTCAGTCACCTGATACTGCCCCAGCTAGTGGATCCATAACAGTAAGGACAACAAAATAAGATTATAAACTGATGATAAGAGCACATACTATTCTTTAAAAGCACTCTATGTAAAAATAAATAAATAAACAATCTCAAAAAGTAAGTAAGAGCACTCTGTCTTGTTCACAATGAGTATTTTTGTTATTATTTTTGGTGATTAGGAATTTATATTTTAATGTTGCTATGAAATAAATAAAATCCTCATAAATAAAAAGATTAAATTTTTAGATCCATTAATAACAACAAACACAAAAAGCAAGGGAATTTTTTTTTTTTTCTCGGAAAAGTAACAGTCTACATTGAGTGTTTTTTTTTTAATTGTATTTTACTATGTTATGTTAGTCACCATACATTACATCATTAGTTTTTGATGTAGTGTTCCATGATTCATTGTTTGCATATAACATCCAGTGCTCCATGCAATATGTGCCCTCTTTAATACCCATCACCAGGCTAACCCATTCCCCCACCCCATCCCCTCTAGAACCCTCTGTTTGTTTCTCAGAGTCCATAGTCTCTCATGGTTCATTTCCCCTTCTGATTTCCCCCCTTCATTTTTCCCTTCCTACTATCTTTTTTTTTTTTTTTAACATATAATGTATTATTTGTTTCAGAGGTACAGGTCTGTGATTCAACAGTCTTACACAATTCACAGCTCTCACCATAGCACATATCCTCCCCAATGTCTATCACCCAGCTACGCCATCCATCCCACCCCCCATCATTCCAGCAACCCTCAGTTTGTTTCCTGAGATTAAGAATTCCTCATATCAGTGAGATCATATGATACTTGTCTTTCTCTGACTTATTTCACTTAGCGTAATGCCCTCTAGTTCTATCCACATTGTTGCAAATGGCAAGATTTTGTATTTTTTTGATGGCTGCATAATATTCCATTGCATATATATACCATTGTGTGTGTGTGTGTGTATATATATATATATATATATCTTCTTTATCCATTCATCTGTTGATGGACATCCTGGCTCTTTCCTTAGTTAAGCAAGGGAATTTTAATAGCAACTGAACTTGAAATTTGAAGATCAGAGAGATAATATGAAGTATATTAAGGAGAGGACATGAGGGGTGCCTGGGTAGCTCAGTCATTAAGCATCTGCCTTAGGCTCAGGTCATGATCTCAGGGTCCTGGGATCAAGCCCCATGTCAGGCTCCCTGCTCAGCGGGGAGTCTGCTTCTCTTTCTGCCTCTGCCCCTCTCCCCCCACGCCCCCCCACCCCAGCTCATGCTCTCTCTCTCAAATAAATAAATAAATTAAATCTCAAAAAAAAAAAAAAAGGAGAAGACATGAGTAGACTGAAGCTTTAGGTCCAGAACTGCAGGTAAAGTTATATAAATTTCCAAATTATATGATATCATAAATCTTCATTCAAGATTTTAAAAAATAATGAACATTTTTTTAAATGTTTCAGGCTTTCTAAAATGAATTATTCCATGATATAACCATATACTGCACCCATACAAGGTATTGGGCATAGGTTTTGTTGTTGAGGGGGAGTAAAAGATATTTATAAATAAGTTGCTTAATCTCAATTCTAAAGAGAAAAAATAAGGTGTCCAGATTGTCCAGAAAAATGTGAAATTATGGTTTAAAGAGGCTGAAAGAAAACTGAGTGCTACATTAAAAGAGGAGAGAAATAAGAGGGGCAAAATATCCAACCAAGCATAGTCTAATCTTGGCCTCTACAGAGGGGAATGTCTAGATGTTTGAGGATACACCCATAATAGTAATACAGTGCTCTAGCATATGTGGAATTTCTGGATAAGAAGTGTTGCTTTAGGGGAACAATTCTCAATCAGGATGTTATTTTGGTCATAAACTATAGTTGCTAGACTTCATTTCATAGTATTCGTTGTTCAAGTTGGCTAAACACATGGGTTGAAATCACACTACTCTATGTTTTAGCTGTGTGCCCATGAGTAGGCTATTTAGGCAATCAGGACATTAGCTATATCAATTGTCATAATATTAATAATGGTGTCTACCTCAAAAGGTTATTGTGACAATTAACCAAATAAATACATGAGTAGTGCTTTGAACAGGGTCTAGCACGTAGCAGGCATTCAATAAATGTCTGCTATTTTTTTTTTTTTTTGTAATGGACTATGTGATCTTATTCTATAAAGCTGAGAAGCTGACCAAGGCACCAGCCCCAGCCATCCTAGTCTTCTTTCCATTTTGCAAATTTTTGAAGATCTTTTTGCTTTAGGGTCCTTGAGTATCCTATTCTCTCTGCCAAGAACACTCTTCTTCTCTTTCTTTACCTTGCTAATTCCTTCTCAAACTTCAGGTATCTGCTATCTACTCCTCTACAGGGAGGCCTACCCGATTAGTTGTTTCACTCCTGACTCCCAGTATAACTCAGGATTATCCTGTAAATGGCATTAACCCATTTATCTTTTCCTTATATCCTAATCAAAAGGTTTGGTGTGCATGTGTGTGTGTGTAAATGTGTGTGTAATCCTCCCTATGAATCCTTACCATTTTCTAAGCTCCCTGAGGACAGACACCATGTCTATTTTGTTCATCAAACAAAGGCTTTTAGCATGTCATCTTTCAATATGTATTTGTTAAATAAAAGAATGAATAAAAATAAATTCAAGAGAAATGGAACTGATTATGATTAGCACACTGATAATGCCAAATCCTAGAATACTTTACTGTTTTTTCTTAAGACACACAATAAATATATTGAAAAAGAAGCATAAGTGAACTTCTCTTTGGTATCTCCACAACTTCTCTTTGTGGAGATATCATTATTCACAACACAGCCAGAATCCCCTCTGAGATTTTTCCAAGAGAAAAAAGAACAAAATAACCAAACATAAATCAAATGATCATAACCTCCTTATAAAATATAAATTAAACATCAGTAAATTACATCAAGTATAATGCTTACTAAGTAAAGTAACTAATCTCTTAAAATCTCTTCTTTTCTCGATCGTGGATATTTTGTAATCAGAGTAGCCAGAATAAGAATTTTTTCACTAAGTGACATAAAAACAAAGTGACTTTCCTTTTAATAAATATGAGAATCACTTAAAGACCAACAGAGGGACATACTCTTAAAATAGAAATAACTTCAGGGCTCCTAGGTGGCTCACTCGTTAAGCGTCTGCCTTCGGCTCAGGTCATGATCCCAGGGTCCTGGGATTGAGCCGCACATCGGGCTCCCTGCTCCGCGGGAAGCCTGCTTCTCCCTCTCCCACTCCCCCTGCTTGTGTTCCCTCTCTCGCTGTGTCTCTCTCTGTCAAATAAATAAATAAAATCTTTAAAAAACAAAAAATAAAATAAAATAAAATAAAATAAAATAAAATAGAAATAACTTCTCTTTCAAAATGTAAGCTTAGTGTATTGCTCCACAGTTGATCTTACATCTTAGTTACACAGAGTAATGATCTGAGCAGTTGTTCTCAATCATTGTTATAGATCAGAATTACCTGTGGAATTTTTTTAAAAAATGAAGATTTCCAAAGTCCAAAGCTCAGAAATACTGTTTCAAAAGGTATGAAATGTGTTTTGGGTACAAATACGTTTTTAAAACCTTTATGCCTGGCTTTAATATGAAACTAAGGTTAAATACCACTTGTTTATCAATAGACACAAAATTGTTCATGGTTGAGAAAAATACCTGAATACTTCTTATAAAACAATCCTAAGTAATTAAGATTGAGAAATTATATGGATAGTCTTAATCACCTGCTTTGTTTGGACAAGAAGTTTGCATTAACCTTCATAGATGAAAAATATTTAAGTATAATCATTCAAAAGTTGCTTACTTCTTCTAATTTTCCATTTAATTAAATACTGTTTATTTAATCTAATTTGACAAATATTTGAGTGCTTGCTATGCATAGGGCACTTTTCTCTAACATTAAAATATCAAAAGAGTATAAAATTTGATCATTGGCCTTATATAGATTCATGTCAAATGGACACACAGATATATACATATTTTTAAGATAAAAAAAACAGTGCCTAGTAAGTGCCATAATAGAGTATTATGATACATAATCATACATCCCCCAACCCCACACACCCCCCAATGACATACACACAACTTAATGGAGAGATCAGACAGTTTCATGGAGTGGTTGTCATTTGAGATGAGTCTGGAAGGATGAATAGGATTGTCACAGGGAAATGTAAAGAACGGAGCAAAGTTTTGGAGCCATAAGATAAGTGATGTATCTGGGAGTTTGGCTGGATCAAGGAGAACACCAAAAGAAGTGCCAACTGCTGAAGACTACAGATATCTCTTAATACAGCACTTATTATGAGCATTGTAGAGACACATATGATGTAAAAATAGGAGACATAGTCAGAGCCTATGCCTCAAAGAAATGTTCAGTGATGTTTGGAGAAATATTGCACACATGAAATAAGCAAAGAATAGTGTAATATTAATTCTAAATAATATAAAGTACTGACAAGTACAAAAATATCTCAGAAATGGAGAGAAACATATTACAGACAAAAGGAACAGGGCTAACACAATCACGGGAGTAGGTTAACTGAAAGGGAACAATAGGAAATGATGAAGGAAAGGTGGGAGAAGACAAAAATATAGTAGGTCTTGAACATCAGGGTCAAAATTTGGGGCACTTTTTAATGGTCAATAGTGATTCACTATAGACTTATAAGGAGAGTAACAGGAAAATGACAGATTATTATAATGAAGAGTGGGGTGCATTGTAGAGGGAGAAGGCTGTCAGCAGTAAGGATGGTTACATGGTTACTGCAATAGTCCTAGCAGGAGGAAATGTGATCCAGGACATACAGGCAGAAAAGAGATGTATTAGCATCTTGTGGAAGCATTTCAACTGAAGAACAAGGCCAGTAAATTGGTGGGTATGAGAGTATCTTTGAAAACAGAGGGAGATATAAAGAGAACTTAGGAAGTTTGGATATGATGGATAGGGAGCAAGTATTCACTGAGGTTCTCAGCAAGGGAGTGATTAAAAAAACTCATGAACTTCCATCACTGTCATTTCATGATTACCAGCTTTGCTTCATTATCAAGAGTCTTTAACCCAAGTTATTTTATTTTGACATGCCTAGAGATCTGACATCCCTCATTGTTAATAAAAGGACAAGATTATGAATTCCTCCTGGCTTGATTTGCCACCATAAATCAAATTTAGAAATTATACAAATGCTAAAAGTGTGTGGTGGTTTGTTCTGAACATTAATCTCACATTCTTATTGACTACCTGGGAAGACACAAGAACTAGCATTGATAAGCTTATTCTGTAGGTAGAAAGTACTGACTTAATAATAGAAGAGCTCCTTGATTATTCTAAAATTAAAATTCCCATTTCAAATGGCATTGTAGGAATAGGTAAATATTACTGTGTGATCTATTTAAGACATATAATTATAAAAGGTGTAAAAATACCCAGTGCATCGGTATTAAGTCTGTTGCTGGTGAAAATTTTTCTGGCTTAAAAAAGTACTTGTCATATTTAATTTTATTAGAGAGATAAATAAACCAAAAGTGATTTTCCACGATGAAAACAATTGAAAGCAAGGTTGAAATATAATGATAATAGAAAAAAATCCTGAAAAATAAATGACATGCCCTCTAACATATATTTGCAGGAGATGAAAGCAGAAGTAAAGTTCACATGCAGTCCCTCACATAACTTATTTATACATCTGCAAGTCAATACATTTTTCAAATCTTAACATTGAAAATTCTTCAATGGTACCTAATTTTGCAGAAATGTAATGATTTCTAGTAATACATAAAACTGTATTATTATCAACATAAACAGCCCAAACATTAATATAAGTTACATCATTGAAGACTAACATAATAAAATTGTGGCTAAATTAACCTTGACTCCTCTGTTTTACAGTAATTGCTAAATAACTGCAAAATACATTACATTATGTTCTTCCCTGTTCAAATTATAATGTCCTTTTTAATCCACTTCCATGTTTATCTACATTTATCTGAAAAAAATGGAAAAGCAAATACTTACCAAAATGGTGGTAACGATCAAAGAACGATTAGATAAGGAATCTGTGATGTTGGTTGGCTTTCCCTTTTGACTTTCTGTCATATTCAGGCCACTGGCTGGATCCCAAGTTCCAATCTATAAAATAGCATATGGACTTTGTAAATTGTCCATCAGGCACCTGGGAGAAAGTACTGCAAGAGAAAGTTAAGACGGCTAACACTTATTATTCACCTCTGCTGCATTATCTGCTGTCGTTAAAGTAAAGGCTGCTTGTTTTAAGCATGATTCACTGCTCTGTGAAGTGTGTCCAGTGAAGTGTGACATTAAAGAACAAAATGATCCACAGGACCTCTACAGTCAGTATGGGAGCTTAATTTTCCATTCAAACTTTCATTCACCAAGATAAACCACATTTGATGATACCTTGATAGCTGGCTAGAAACTCATTAATAGTGCATATCTTTTACTGTAATGGATCTATCTCATCCTCTCATTACAAAGATAACATGCCATGTTATATAGACAAAGCTAAAAGACAGAGCAAACCCTGGAGATCCAGGATAAATTAATAGGTGAAGGCAAACTTAAGAGCGGCATTGATTGGTTTTTTGCATGACCTCCGATAGGGCAAAATCATACCCAGAATTACCTTTGGAGCTTTTACAAATACACCTTTGAGCATTCAAAATACTCCAAGGAAACATTACAGCACAATCTCATCTGAGCAACCTATTCTAATACTTCTACCTGTTTGCTATTTAATATGTACTTTAATTTAACTAAAACTCTCTGATAATTAGGCCATACATTCTCAGTGTTCAGATGTTTTATACCCCCCTGAATACAGCCTATAGGATGATACCAGCACACCTCTGGGAGACATATATAAGCATAGAATGCCACTGAATGCATACGTTGAGTGGTTTATGTACACCAGCACCATCACCCTGCCATATAATGATGGTCAGCACTGAAGAAGAACAGAGGCAAAAGAAGATTCAAGTCAGTAGTTCTTTTCTCCACCCTCTCAAACCTAGGAGTCATGGATAATAAACTTTGTTTTCCATATCCCTCTAGCCAATTACCCAATATGCTTATTCAAAGGAAAGGAAAACTATCAATTATCAGTTTATCTTTAAAATAAAGCTTCATATATAAATTAAATAATTTTAAAGTGACATTGATTTAGCAGGTAATATTTACCCTGGTATACCTAAACAACAAAGTTAACTATGTTAACAAAGGTCTAATCAGCATAACCTTATCCAACTTAAATATTATGATCCTTTTTATTTTTATTTTTTTTATATTTCATCACATTTACTCTTTTGATCCTTTTTTTTCATTTCCATAGTTTTCTTAGTAACCTATTAAGATGTCTATCTCCCTCTAATTGGAGAAACACAAATATAGAAACATTAGTAATTTCTGTACTTCATAAGAATAGATATGCCATTCTAATAGTTGTATGTTAAGTGCAAACCCAAGTATATTTTTTTCAAAAAATGCATTAACTAGGGGCACCTGGGTGGCTCAGTTGGTTAAGCAACTCAGGTCATGATCCTGGAGTCCTGGGATCGAGTCCCACATCGGGCTCCCTGCTCGGCAGGGAGTCTGCTTCTCCCTCTGACTGTCTCCCCTCTCATTCTCGCTCTCTCTCTCAAATAAATAAATGAAATCTAAAAAAAAAAAAGTGCATTAACTATATCAGGGATTCCATATAATGTTTTTTTAGTGATGTCTTAAAAAAACCTCCTGGGGTGCCTGGGTGGCTCAGTCGGTTAAGCATCTGACTTCGGTTCAGGTCATGATCTCAGGGTCCTAGGATCGAACCCTGCCGTCAAGCTCCCTGCTCAGTGAGGAGTCTGCCTCTCCTTCTCCCTCTACCCCTCCTCCCTGCTCATGAGTGCTCTCTCTCTCTCTGTCAAATAAATAAATAAAATATTTTTAAAAAAATAAAAAATAAAATAAATCTCTTACCATAATTTCTTATATTGAGTTAATTTTCCTCCTACCATTAAAAACTATATATTCCTGATGTTTGTGTCAATATAGGAAAAAGTCAGATAATACAGTGAGAAAAAAATACTGATTTCAACATTCTCTCCAAAGTAAATTATTTACTGGTCAATTAAATTTATTTACTTTAGACTATGAGGACCATGATGTCATAAAGACGGAGTCTAATTGTAATTTAGGGTCAATAATGAAAGGCCTTCGGGGGCCAGAGAGGTAACATCCATGTGTGAAGAAAAAGGGCATAAGCCAGTAGTAAGAATTTCCAGGCAAAGGTATGCAGTTTCTAAATTTTACAAAATCTCAAGGCAGAATAGCAAGTAATAGCCACAATCCAGACCCTCCTCTTCTCACAGCTGTGTACCTTGGGGCTGCATGCTCCCAGAGCAGGTAATCTTTTCAAGTTCTTAATAAGGCATCACTAGAGCTAATAGAGGCCTCATTAGGAACCTGGATGGGGAAGGACAGAAAGGATATTGTAAAACCCAGAATGCCTGCTGACCTGCTTAAAGTGTTTCAAATTCAAAATCATTAAAAAAACACTCTGTTGGCTAAACAAGACACATCTGCAGATCGGATTTTGCACTGGACTGCCACTTTTCTGCCCCTGGTCTATAATTAATACCTATTACACGTTTGTCCCTTTAGATTTTCTTTTTTTTTTTCACCATTAGCTAAATAGCTAGATTTTTTCAAACGTATAATTCTACCAGCTAAAGCATTGGCAAAAATCATTTGCCCACTGTCGTCTGCCTAATGACATCCTCAAGCTTGATCAAATAGTTTTTTAACTTTCTACCCAAATCACTAATATAAAATATTGCCAATTTCACTTACCATCATCCTCCAAGATTACTTTTATAAAAAATAATTTAGCTAGATGTCCACTCATCTAAATATATTTATCTAGTTTCATTCTCTGTCACTTGCTTTTCTAGTACTATTTGGATGGAGGGGTTCTGGTTCATAGTATATGAATCGATAATTTCCTATAATCATAGATATTAAACATCCCCTTTTATAAGTCTAGGTTTCTGAACAGAATATTATAAGTTTCAGAAATTTCAGTGACATGAAATTTTAAATAAAAAAAATTTGTATGATCCCTAGATTTTAAGTCTACAGGAAATGTATAATTCAAAACTTTTTAGTGATTGAGGGAATTGTCACCAGTGGGTCTTTTGATTTGTTTTGTTTTAATCACAAGAACCATAAGCTAAGTCAAGATGATCTTTTTTCTTTTAACCTATTTTCAGAACCATAATTTTCTCATTAAATGATTTAATCAAATTTTACAGTACTTTTTTCAGCTCTAAAATGGAATAAAGATATCTAAGCACTCTTGACTTCACAGAGATGTTTTAAGTAGAGTGATAACTCTCAACAAAGTGGTATAAAGGGAATGTATCTCAATATAAAAAAAGGTCATATATGACAAGCTTACATCTAATGTTATACTAAATGCTGAAAAGCTAAAAGTCTTTCCTCTAAGATGAGGAACAAAACAAGGATGCCCATTCTTGTCACTTTTATTTAACACTGTATTGGAAGTCCTCATCATGGAATTAGGTAGGAAAAAAAAAAAAAAAATCTGAATTGGAAAGGAAGAAGTAAAACTCTCACTATTTGCAAATGACATGATATTATATATAGAAAATTCTAAAGACTCCACCAAAAAACTGTTAAACCAATAAACAAATTTAGTTTCAGGATACAAAATCAATAAATAAAAATGTATTATGTTTTTGTACACTAATAACAAACCACCAGAAAGAGAAAATTTTAAAAATCCCACTTACAATTGCATCAAAAAGAATAAAATAACCAGGATTAAATTTAACCACGGAGGTGAAAGATCTGTACATTGAAAATTATAAGACATAGCACAAAAACAGACACATAGATCAATGAAATAGAATAGAGAGCCCAGAAATAAACCCATGTTTATATGGTCAATTAATCTATGACAAAGAAGGCAAGAATACACAGTGAGGAAAAGACAGTCTCTTTAATAAATGGTGCTGGGAAAACTGGACAGCTACATGCCAAAGAATGAAACTAGACCACTTTCTAACACTATGCACAAAAATAAACTCAGAATGGATTAAAGACCTAAATGTGAGACCTGAAACCATAAAAATCCTAGAAGAGAACACAGGCAGCAATTTCTCTGACATCAGCTGTAACAATATATTTCTAGATACCTCTCCTAAAGTAAGGGACACAAAAGAAAAAAATAAACTATTGGAACTACATCATAATAAAAAATTTTTGCATGAAGAAAATCATCAGCAAAATAAAAAATAAACCTACTGGATGGGAGAATATATTTGCAAGTGATATACCCAATAAGGGGTTAATATCTAAAATGAATAAAGAAACTTATACAACTCAACATCAAAAAACCCCCAAACAATCCAATTTAAAAAAGAAGACATGAACAGACATTTCTCCAAAGAAGACATACAGATGACCAACAGACACATGAAGACATGCTCAACAGCACTCATCATCAGGGAAATGAAAATCATAGCTACAATGAGATATCACCTTACACCTGTCAGAATGGCTAAAATCAAAAAAATAAGAAATAATAGGTGTTGGCAAGGATGTGGAGGAAAAGGAACTCTTGTGAACTGTTGGTAGGAATGTAAATTGGTACAGCCACGTGGAAAACAGTATGGAGGCTCCTCAAAAAATTAAAAATAGAAATACCATATGATGCAATAATTCCACTACTTGGTATTTACCTAAAGAAAATGAAAACGCTAATTCAAAAAGATATATGCACCCCTATGTTTATTACAGCATTATTTACAATAGCCAAAATATGGAAACAACCTAAGTATCCAAGAATAGATGAATGGATAAGGAAGTGTGATAGGTGATAGATGATAGATAGATAGATAGATAGATTGATACACACATAATATTACACAGCCATAAAAAAAGATATCTTGCCATTTGCAACAACATGGATGGACCTAGAGGGTATTATGCTAAGTGAAATAAGTTAGACTGAAAAAGACAAATACCATATGATTTCACTCACATGTGGAATCTTAAAAACAAAATAAATGAATAAAAAAGCAAAAAGCAGAATCAGACCTATAAAGACAGAGAACAAACTGGTGGTTGCCAGAGGGAGATGGGGTAGAGTGGTAGCAAAATGGGTGAAGGGGACTGGAAGATACAGGCGTCCAGTTATAGAATGAGTAAGTCGTAGATATAAAAGGCACAGCATAGAGAATATAATCAATGATATTGAAATAGTGTTGTATGATGACAGATGGTAGCTACACTTATGGTGAGCATAGCATAATGTATACAGAAGTCGAATCACTATGCTGTACACCTGAAACTATTGTAACATTGTACATCAAGTATACTCAACCCGCCCCCCCAAAAAAACCTACAAGGCATTAATGAAAGAAATTGAAGAAAACACAAATAAATGAAAGGATATTCCATGATCATGGATTAGAAGAATCAATATTGTTAAAATGTCCCTACTACACAAAGCTATTAACAGATTCAATGCAATGCCTATCACAATTCCAATGACATTTTGCAAAGAAATAGAACACATAACCCTATAATTTATATAGAACCACACACACACACACACACACACAAAAGCCAAAGCAATCTTGAGAAAAAGGAACAAAGCTGGAGGCATCACGCTCCCTGAATTCAAACTATACTACAAAGCTATAGTAATTAAAACAGTATGGTATTGGCATAAAAACATACACATGGCTCAATGGAACAGAATAGAGTCCAGAAATAAGTCCACATATATATGGCCAATTAATTTATGACAAAGGGGCCAAGAATATACAATGGGGAAAGTACAGTCTCTTCAATAAGAACTGGACAGCCACATGCAAAAGAATGAAACGGAACCATTATCTTACTCCATACACACAAATTAACTCAAAATGGATTAAAGGCTTGAATGTAAGACCTGAAACCTTAAAACTCCAAGAAGAAAACACAGGCAGTAAGATCCTTGACATAGGTCTTGGTGATGATTTTTTTTTAATCTGATGCCAAAAACAAAAGCAACAGAAATAAAATTAATAAATGAGAATACATCATACTAAAAAACTTATGCACAGCCAAGGAAACCATCAATAAAATTAAAAGGCAACCTACTGACTGAGAGAAAATATTTTGAAATCATACATCTGATAAGGAGTTAATATCCAAAATATATAAAGAACTCATACAACTCAACAGCAAAAAGAAGTCCTACAAACAATCCAAATAAAAATGGGCAGAAAATCTGAATTAGTCCTTTTTTCTAAAGAAGATATAGAAATGCCAACAAGTACGAGAGTATTCTCAACATCATTAATCACCAGCAATATGCAAGTCACAACCACAGTGAGATATCTTACACCTGTTAGAATGGCTGTTATTAAAAAGATGAGAAATTGGGGCACCTGGGTGGCTCATACGTTAAGCGTCTGCCTTCGGCTCAGGTCATGATCCCAGGGTCCTGAGATCGAGCCCCACATCGGGCTCCCTGCTCGGTGGGAAGCCTGCTTCTCCCTCTCCCACTCCCCCTGCTTGTGTTCCCTCTCTCGCTGTGTCTCTCTCTGTCAAATAAATAAATAAAATCTTAAAAAAAAAAAAAAAAAAAAAAAAGAGAAATTACAAGTATTGGCAAGGATGTGGAGAAAAGGGAAGCCTTGTGCACTGCTGGTGGGAATGTAAATTGGTGCAACAACTATGGAAAATAGTATGGAAGTTCCTCAAAAAACTAAAAAGAGAACTACCATAGCATCCAGCAATTCCACTTCTGGTTTTTACCCAAAAACAGAACAACAAATATACCCTGAGAAGATATATATGTCCACATGTTCACTGCAGCATTATTTATAATACCCAAGATAAGAAAATAATCTAAGTGTCCATCAATGTATGAATAAAGTAATTGTGGCATATATATGTCTTGAGCAAAGAGCCTAAGTGATACTTTTCTAAAGAAGATCTGTGTGGCAATCACAAGAAACCACTCTGTATATTATGTTTAAAGCAGTCTTAGCACAATGTGGAGTCTCCATCATAAGTGTTCAAAAAAATATTCCCAATAATTAGTTGCCTCTAGTCATATGACACATTAAGTATACTTCAATTTGAAGGGTATTTACCATTTCTTTTAGAAGAGAGGACATCCCTGATAGTACTATTTGAAGGTATTGAGAAATGGAAATCACAAGGAAGGTATTGATATTAAATGCTAACTCATATTTGGGAGATGAGGATTCTCTCCAATTGATCAAATGTACACTGGCGGAATGTATATTTTTCTGTTAACTAGTATACCCATTCTTTCCAGATAATTTACAAAGTCAGGTTTCAAGCCTATATGGTGTGATATATAATAGTAAAAACAGAACTTTTTCAACATTGTAGTTGTTTTGCTAAGTGTTGCAGGCAAATTAGAAACTTTTTTCTCTTCACTTACCTCCCCCTTCCAATGTTGAATTTTTAAATGAAAAGTAGAGATAGTTATTTGTATTACTGTCCAATAAAAGTACTGTCTAATAATAATTAATAGTTGTTTATTGCCTTTGGATCACATATTAACAGATCACTTTAGAAGGAATTTACACCTGATGCCCCAGAGATAAACATGAACCATTTCATAGCAATGCCTACCTGCTGCCTGATAGGAAGAATTCAGAGTAAAATACAATTACCTGGGAACTGAGCTACCTTCATATGTTAAGTAATTTGGCCTGTGAGGACCATGCAGAGAACCCCTCAGTTAATTACTTTCCTAAAACCAGCTATCCACCAATTTCCACAGGATCTGGAATTTCACCATTTGAGAACTACAGTGTTAATATGAGGACAATAAATCAATAAGTATACAATCATCTAACAGAAAAGGATGAATAATCCAAACATAAATTTTTCACCTTTATGATTTTTATTTTTGTCTAGGGCAAAGTCAACCCTAAATATTAAGAAAGAGTTAGAGACAGGTGGTAGTTTTGATTTTTTAAATAAAATTTGAATCATTAACTGTTCTCAAATATAAAAATGTGGTAACATTCAATTAATTAAGGGCCATTTTTCCAAGATTAAAAATGTAGTTCAGATAATACTTTAAAATCAAAGCAATGCTTTAAAAATTATGTTTAGTATACATGTTTAATTCAAATTCAGTAGTTGAAAGAAAAAAAGTCTATATTTGGTATTCTCTGATGGGCCAAAATAAGAAATTGCATGCTCTCAAATTTACTGATTTCCAAACATAAATATCATATGTAAAGAGTTTTCTTAAATATTTCATCATTATGAAGGTTAAAAGTTATTAAGCAAAATCACAATTATAAACATACTGACACACAACCTAAAAATGTCAGTGCAAATGTAAGACAGGGCATATAATGAATTCTATATAAGAGTTAGACAAATTAAATGGTTAACATCTCCAAAGAAAAATACTAGGCTCAGATCTGGACTAGGATGCATTTTTGCCTTTTAAGTAGCAAACAACACATTTCTGACTAGTCAACATCACCATTAGCATTGCTTTCCTACAGAGAAGCAAAAGAAATCACAGTTCCTGGGAAAGTTGGGGGTCATTGTTATCATGGGGACCAGAATATATGTATCAACTGCCATCAAAGAGGGAACGATTAAAAACTGTTATGCATCAGGCATCTAGAAATCTATCAAAGAAATAGTTCTCACCTATCTAGTGTGGATTTTCACACTTAGATAAATTTTGAAGACTGTAAATTCCATCCCGACACCTTTTTCCTAGGGAGCTAATGAGTACAGGATTCTACAGGCTAGAGAAAGGTCAACAGCAAAGACTTCTATAGAAATTACTTGTTCTAAAAATATATATGTTCTACAAAATGTTTTTCAAAAAGCAATTTGAAACATGTTCTGATCCTGGACCATCTATGCCTGTAAACTCAGGCAGGCAGGATTTCACTACTAATTCTCACCCTCTCCATACATTATAAAAATATTTGAGTTTTTAGTAAGAAGCCTATAGATTACTGACACCAGTTTCTACTAGTGGGTCCAAATGCAGGCAGTAAATATTCAGAAAAAAAATGATGTCAAAAGTTGAAATGAAGCTTCACTTGAAAGTAAAATATAGGAGCAGAGAAAAGATGGCAGAGGAGTAGGGGACCCTATTCCATCTGGTCCCCGGAATTGAGCTGGATATCTAGCAGACCACTATGAGCACCTACAAAACCAGCCTGAGATGTAAGAAGATCTGGATCTCTACAAGCAGAATATCGCAGGCAGTTGGTTTTGAGGTACGAAGCGGGGAGCCCTGATTCCGCGGGCAGGTATCAGAGGATAAACGGCAGCAGGAGGGTGCCTGGCCGTGGGGATCCTACACCGCCGGTGAGCAACAGCCTCGCGTGCTGGGGACGGGGCACAGACTCGCAGACCGGTAGCGGCGGGGAAAGGACTTTAAGGTAGCCCCCAGGGCGGAAACACAGAGCCACGGGGTCACGCATGCGAACTGGGAGTGGCTGGCGGTTTTAGAAGCACAAAGGGCAGAGACGTGCTCCGACCTGGAGGCAGGACTGGGAGCGCTGCGGAGGGGTGCACAACCCAGGCTGCTGCAGATTATAGCAGCACGGACAGAAATGGAGACAGTGTGGCCTGGAGAGCTCACTGAAGAACAGACTGCGGTCTCTCTGCTCTGAGGCAGAGGGTTGGAAATGGTCTTTTCTGCTCTGACTCATGGAAGAGATGCAGAAAGCCGCCAGGGAAAGCCACCAGAGAACAAAAGCCCCAAAAAACTGGTTCCCACTAAGCCCATCTCCCTCCAGAGGGGGGAGGGCAACTCCCCCCAAACAGGGTTGCCTGAGTAACAGCACGGCAGGCCCCTCCCCCAGAAGAAGGCTGGGAAAACAAGAGGCCAGCAAGTCTAACGTCCCTAGAAAACAGGTGCATCTTGCTTGGGTTCTGGTCAATAATTTGGACTCTATATATACCCTCAACCACCCATCAACAGAATGACTAGGAGGAGGAAATCCCAAAATAGAAAAGACTCAGAGATTATGACTTATGCAGCAGATTTACAAATGGATGCAGATATAACCAAGATGTCGGAGATGGAATTCAGGCTAGCAATTGTGAAGACAATAGCTAGAATGGAGAAATCAATTAATGGCAACATAGAGTCTCTAAGGGCAGAAATGAAAGCTGAATTGGCAGAACTTAAAAATGCTATAAATGAGATCCAATCCAATCTAGATAATCTAACAGCTAGGGTAACTGAGGCAGAAGAACGAATAAGCGACCTGGAAGACAATAGATAAAAAGGGAAAAGAGGAGGCCAGGGAAAAACAACTCAGAATCCATGAAAATAGAATCAGAGAAATAAGTGACACCATGAAGTGTTCCAATGTCAGAATTATTGGAATCCTGGAGGGGGTAGAGAGAGAGAGGACTAGAAGATATATTTGAGCAAATTGTAGCTGCGAACTTCCCTAATCTGGGGAATAAACAAACATTCGTGTCCTAGAGGCAGAGAGGACCCCTCCCAAGATCAAAGAAAACAGGCCAATGCCCCAGGATGTAATAATAAAACTCACAAATCTTAGAACCAAGGAAACCATCTTAAGGGCAGTTAGGGGGAAGAGATTCCTTACGTACAGAGGGAGGAACATCAGAATAATGTCAGACCTATCCACAGAGACCTGGCAAGCCAGAAAGGCCTGGCAAGATATATTCAGGGTACTAAACGAGAAGAACATGCAACCAAGAATACTTTTTCCAGCAAGGCTGTCATTTAGAATGGATGGAGAGATGCAGAGCTTCCAAGACCAGCAGAAACTGAAAGAATATGTGACCACTAAGCCAGCCCTGCAAGAAATATTAAGGGGGGGTCCTATAAAAGGAGAGAGACCCCAAGAGTGATATACAACAGAAATTTACAGAGACAATCTATAAAAACAACGGCTTCACAGGCAACATGATAACAATTAATTCATATCCTTCAATAATCACTCTCAACGTGAATGGTCTAAACGCTCCCATAAAACGGCACAGGGCTGCAGATTGGATAAAAAGACAGGACCCATCCATATGCTGTCTACAAGAGAATCATTTTGAACCTAAAGATACATCCAGACTGAAAGTGAAGGGATGGAGATCCATCTTCCGTGCCAGTGGACCTCAAATGAAAGCTGAGGTAGCAATTCTTATATCAGACAAGTTAGATTTTAAACTAAAGTCTGTAGTTAGAGACACAGAAGGATGCTATATCATTCTTAAAGGGTATATCCAACAAGAAGATCTAACAATTGTAACTATCTATGCCCCCAACATGGGAGCAGCCATCTACATAAGCCAACTGTTAGCCAAAATAAAGAGTCATATTGATAACAATACGTTAATTGTAGCAGACCTCAATACTCCACTCTCAGCAATGGACAGATCATCTAGGCAGAAAATCAACAAAGAAACAAGAGCTTTGAAAGACACACTGGATCAGATGGACCTCATAGATACATACAGAACATTCCACCCTAAAACAACAGAATACTTATTCTTCTCGAGCACACATGGAACTTTCTCCAGAATAGACCACATACTGGGTCACAAATCAGGTCTCAACCGATACCAAAAGATTGAGATTATTCCCTGCATATTCTCAGACCACAATGCTTTAAAACTGGAACTCAATCACAAGAAAAAATTTGGCAGAAATTCAAACACTTGGAAGCTAAAGACCACTCTGCTCAAGAATGTTTGGGTCAACCAGGAAATCAAAGAAGAACTTAAACAATTCATGGAAATCAATGAGAATGAAAACACATTGGTCCTAAACCTATGGGATACTGCAAAGGCTGTCCTAAGGGGGAAATACATAGCCATCCAAGCCTCACTCAAAAAAATAGAAAAATCCCAAATTCACCAACTAACTCTACACCTTAAAGAACTAGACAAAAAGCAACAAACGATGCCTAAGCCACACATTAGAAGAGAAATAATTAAGATTAGAGCAGAGGTCAATGAATTAGAAACCAGAAACACAGTAGATCAGATCAACAAAACTAGAAGTTGGTTCTTTGAAAGAATTAATAAAATCAATAAACCACTGGCCAGACTTATCCAAAAGAAAGGAGAAAGGACCCAAATTAATAAAATTATGAATGAAAGGGGAGAGATCATGACTAACACCAAGGAAATAGAAACAATTATTAGAAATTATTATCAACAACTATATGCCAATAAACTGAGCAATCTGGATGAAATGGAGGCCTTCCTGGAAACCTATAAGCTGCCAAGACTGAAACAGGAAGAAATGGACAACCTGAATAGGCCAATAACCAGTAACGAGATTGAAGCAGTGATCAAAAACCTCCCAAAAAACAAGAGTCCAGGGCCTGATGGATTCCCTGGGGAATTCTACCAAACATTCAAAGAAGAAATAATACCTATTCTACTGAAGCTGTTTCAAAAAATGGAAACAGAAGGAAAACTTCCAAACTCATGCTATGAGGCCAGCATTACCTTAATCCCCAAACCAGGCAAAGACCCCATCAAAAAGGAGAATTTCAGACCGATATCCCTGATGAATATGGATTCCAAAATCCTCAACAAAATCCTAGCTAATAGGATCCAACAATACATTAAAAGGATCATCCACCATGACCAAGTGGGATTTATCACTGGGATGCAAGGGTGGTTCAACATTAGCAAATCAATCAATGTGATAGAACACATTAATAAGAGGAGAGAGAAGAACCATATGGTCCTCTCAATTGATGCAGAAAAAGCATTTGACAAAATACAACATCCTTTCCTGATTAAAACTCTTCAGAGTATAGGGAGAGAGGGAACATCCCTCAAGGTCATAAAATCCATCTCTGGGAAAAACCCACAGCGAATATCATCCTCAATGGGGAAAAGCTGAGAACCTTTCCCTTAAGATCAGGAACACGTCAAGGGTGCCCACTCTCGCCACTATTGTTCAACATAGTACTAGAAGTCCTAGCAACAGCAATCAGACAACAAAAAGAAATAAAAGGTATTCAAATTGGCAAAGAAGTCAAACTCTCTCTTTTCGCAGACGACATGATACTTTATGTGGAAAACCCAAAAGACTCCACCCCCAAATTACTAGAACTCATCCAGCAATTCAGTAATGTGGCAGGATACAAAATCAATGCACAGAAATCAGTTGCTTTCTTATACACTCACAACGCAACCGTAGAAAGAGAAATTAGAGAAATGATTCCATTTACAATAGCACGAAAAACTGTTAGATACCTCGGAATAAGCCTAACCAAAGGGGTAAAGGATCTATACTCTAGGAACTACAGAACACTCATGAAAGAAATTGAAGAAGACACAAAAAGATGGAAAAATATTCCATGCTCATGGATCGGAAGAATAAACATTGTTAAAATGTCTATGCTACCTAGAGCAATCTATACCTTCAGTGCCATCCCAATCAAAATTCCAATGACATTTTTCAAAGTGCTGGAACAAACAATCCTAAAATTTGTATGGAATCAAAAAAGAACCCAAATCGCCAAGGAAATGTCAAAAAAGAAAAACAAAGCTGGGGGCATCACATTGCCCGATTTCAAGCTATATTACAAAGCTGTGATCACCAAGACAGCATGGTACTGGCACAAAAACAGACATATAGACCAATGGAACAGAATAGAGAAGCCAGATATGGACCCTCAACTCTATGGTCAAATAATCTTCGACAAAGCAGGAAAAAACATGCAATGGAAGAAAGACAGTCTCTTCAATAGATGGTGCTGGGAAAATTGGACAGCCACATGCAGAAGAATGAAACTCAACCATTCCCTAACACCATACACAAAGATAAACTCAAAATGGATGAAAGACCTCAATGTGAGACAGGAATCCTTCCAATCCTAGAGAAGAACATAGTAACCTCTTTGACATCGGCCACAGCAACTTCTTTCAAGATACATCTCCAAAAGCTAGTGAAACAAAAGCAAAAATGAACTTTTGGGATTTCATCAAGATAAAAAGCTTCTGTACAGCAAAGGAAACAGTCAATAAAACAAAGAAGCAACCCACAGAATGGGTGAAGGTATTTGCAAATGACACTACAGATAAAGGGCTAGTATCCAAGATCTATAAAGAACTTCTCAAACTCAACACCCAAAAAACAAATAATCAAGTCAAAAAATGGGCAGAAGATATGAAAAGACACTTCTCTGAAGAAGACATACAAATGGCTAACAGACACATGAAAAAATGTTCATCATCATTAGCCATCAGGGAATTTCAAATCAAAACCACATTGAGATACCACCTTACACCAGTTAGAATGGCAAAAATGGACAGGGAAAGAAACAACAAATGTAGGACAGGTTGTGGAGAAAGGGGAACACTCTTACACTGTTGGTGGGAAGGCAAGTTGGTACAGCCACTTTGGAAAACAGTGTGGAGGTGCCTCAAAAATTTAAAAATAGAGCTACCGGGCACCTGGATGGCTCAGTCGTTAAGCGTCTGCCTTCGGCTCAGGTCATGATCCCAGAGTCCTGGGATCGAGTCCCACATCGGGCTCCCTGCTCGGCGGGAAGCCTGCTTCTCCCTCTCCCACTCCCCCTGCTTGTGTTCCTGCTCTCGCTATCTCTCTCTCTGTCAAATAAATAAATAAAATCTTTAAATAAATAAATAAATAAATAAAAATAAAAATAGAGCTACCCTATGACCCAGCAATTTCACTCCTGGGTATTTACCCCAAAGACACAGATGTCGTGAAAAGAAGGGCCATATGCACCCCAATGTTCATAGCAGCAATGTCCACAATAGCCAAACTGTGGAAAGAACTGAGATGCCCTTCAACAGATGAATGGATAAAGAAGATGTGGTCCATATATACACTGGAATATTACTCAGCCATCAGAAAGGATGAATACCCAACTTTTACATCAACATGGATGGGACTGGAGGAGATTATGCTCAGTGAAATAAGTCAAGCAGAGAAAGTCAATTATCATATGGTTTCACTTATTTGTGGAACATAAGGAATAGCACGGAGGACATTAGGAGAAGGAAGGGAAAAATGAAGGTGGGGGGAATCGGAGGGAGAGATGAACCATGAGAAACTATGGACTCTGAGAAACAAACAGGGTTTTAGAGGGGAGTGGGGAGGGGGATTGGTTAGCCCAGTGATGGTTATTAAGGAGGGCACGTACTGCATGGAGCATTGGGTGTTATACGAAAATAATGGAACGTGGATCACCACATCAAAAACTAATGATGTATTGTATGGTGACTAACATAACATGATAAAATTTTTTAAAAAAGTAAAATATGATAAAGTTACACTTTAGAAAAGTTTGCAAATATGAATTATCTTGCTTTATATTATATATATAAATTCTTAACTTTGTAGAAATTGGCAAACATATATTCCATAAAATTGCTTTTTGTAGTCACTTTGCTTTTTCAAAAATTCCCCTAAGGATATGTAAGTTAGAAGCTGATTTTATTATAAAAACATGCTGAGGCAAACACCGTGTTATTGTTCATAGTCCTAAACACTTGCAGGGTCCTTAGTACCATCTCTGGACAGAGAAATGTACTGGTTTTATCCTTACTTTTTTTTTTCAAAATTAATATAATATTAACACACAAAGCCAATTTGCATAGGAATTAATTAAACAATTTCCACCGAGGAGACAGAAAATTCTATTCTCCAAGTTCTATTTTAATATAAATATCACATTCAAAAACCTATCAGCAAAATAACCAAAACAAATAGCTAACTTTGATGCTAGAAAAAAGATAGGAGAGGTATACAAGAATGATTTTAGTTTAATACCTCTACTTAGAATTTAATATTCCTAGTACAATAAAAATCCATTTGAACAGAGACTTTTGTTGTTGTTGTTGTATTTTGTGGGTTTTTTTTTTTTTTTTGGAAAGCACATGACATATATAGTGGTTACAAAACACATTTGATAAGAAAACTCAATCATGTGGTAGGAATAAGTGATTTTATTATTATTTTATTTATTTTTAATTCAGGTATAATTAATATACAGTGTTATATTAGTTTCAGATGAATAAGTGACTTTATTATTGCATTATAGTTCCTTAAAAAAATTCTTTTTTAAGTATAAGTTGTTATTTTCCAAAAAAAGGCCTCTAGATAATTCACCTTGTGATGGAAATACACCATTATCATGGAGTGTCATCAACTCAATTCAAACCTCTCTTATGTAAAAGATTCCAACTGTTTTTGCTCTACACAGAATCCTTGTGAAGTTATATTCTAAGCATCTTCTCAATATTTCTTAACATCTTATGCCATTTAATCAAGTGTTTAGTTCCAACTAAAGCTGGTCTTTCCTAAGCACATAGCTAACCTTCAGAGGATGAGGTAAGTAACGTTAAACCATTTCCAGTGGTAAATCATACCCTAGTTACATATTCAAAGAAAAAAATAAAATAAAAAACTTCATTTTATTGTCAGTTATGATGACATTTTTACTTTCCTCATGTCAATTTTTCTTGACCTTACTATTTGTGCTATTTCTTCCTTTCTTTCCAAGAGACTTCAGTAATTCCATTGACAGACTGAGTATATAAAAAGACAACAGTCTGACCATGTATGAAATAGAACTTGACCCAGGGCCTCTGGAGAAAACTATCTGGGAAGCCAAACCACAACCTCTGCAGCAATCTGCCAAATGGTCAAGATCTACTCAATAACCCCCAACTTGCCTATTTTTTGCCAGTGGTCCACGTTTCCTCCTGCCAACAATCTCCAATCAGACCGCATCTGAGGCCTTTCTTCTTTTCCACTGTAAAGCTTTCCCACTGACCTACCAGCCTTTGCATCTCTGCCAAATGCAAGTGCTACAGCAAGCTCTGAATAATAACTTGTGTGTTCTCGTTTAAGTGGTCTTCGTTTATTTCTGTACCATAAACTTATATGATGAAAAAAGGGAACTTCTATAAATAGAAGAATTATTTTTCCTCTTTGAGGCAGAACTGGGGTATCAGGATTACACTGTACTATGGAGGGTGCATTGTGCATCCTTGCAAGCTCAGACTTCAGTGTTGCCTTCTTGGGCATTCTAAAATCCTGTACCCCCCAGGGGCGCCTGGGTGGCTCAGTCGTTAAGCGTCTGCCTTCGGCTCAGGTCATGATCCCACGGTCCTGGGATCGAGCCCCACATCGGGCTCCCTGCTCGGCGGGAAGCCTGCCTCTCTCTCTCCCACTCCCTCTGCTTGTGTTCCCTCTCTCGCTGTGTCTCTCTCTGTCAAATAAATAAATAAAATCTTCAAAAAAAAATAAAAAAATAAAAAAAATAAAATAAAATCCTGTACCCCTTGAAGCCTTGACTCACAACCCCAGCCCATTGACTAAGCACTGGATTTCTCTGTTCCCACTGTGTAGGTAAGAGGACAAACTGGGAAGAAAATAAAAAATAAAATAAAGTAAATGCTGTGCCATAGGAAAATAAATTTGCACCAGACACTTGAATATGGGAAGTATTTCTTATGATTCTTACGGTGACCCTTCCTTCATTTGCTAGTCAATAAATACTTCTTGAGGATATACTTTGTGCCAGAGACTTTGCTAGGCCTTGAATATGCAAACAGTGGGACTGGGAGCATATATAATTACACATTGTGATAAGTGCCAGGAAGGAAAAGCACAAGGCGCTATGAGAAAGTTAAATTTGGTCAGGCTTATGTGATGCCTATCTAAGGAAGAAAGATTTAATCTGTGACCCCCCCCCCCAGGATGAGTAAGAGTTAGCCAGGCAAAGGGCTAGGGAAAACTCTAGGCTGGGAAAACTCTACTACCAAAGTAATAGAGAAAACTTTGTGTCTATGGAAAAATGAGCAGCAAAAGCCAGTGTAATTAAAGCACAGAAAACATCTGAGATGGTAGTGAGAGGTGAGGGGGAAGGGAGGCAATAATCATATTTGTAAATATGGATTTTAATCAAAATACAGTGGAAATAAGTGAAAGGACTTAAACAGAGCAATGACATGGATCGATTTGCTTTAAAAGACACTGGTCTGGCTGCTGTCATCTGGGGAATGAATTGTAAGGAGGAACAGAACAGAGATGTTTGTTGGGGCTCCAACAAACAGATGTCCAGGCGAAAGGTACCCTGGCTATGATTGCAACAATGGATGTGGAGAGAAATAGATGGATCCTAAACATTTTGTGTTTAGGATCCATCTAATTCTACTTTTGGGAAGTAGAATACACAATATGGTCTTTGAACTGAACAGAAGAATTCAAGCTGGGAAAACCACTTATTCTTATTTTCCTTTTCCAAGTCTTGAGTACTGAACACCAGGACTTAAAGAAAACAAACTGTCCTATTGCCGGAGGTAGACAAAATCTGGAATGGCACCTGCAGTTTCCTCCTACCCCCTTATTCCTCCTCCTCTGCTCCAGAGAAGGCACTGTCACGGCCTGGGGAGCTTGTTTGGACAGATGTGACTGGCTGTGTCTGCAGTATTAGTGACTCTTCTTGGACAATCGCTAAGTGGGCTGGGTTCCAACCAAGGTTCTTGTCAAGATAGAATGGAAAAGATTCAATCTGATCTCTGGGCGCTAAGTGGAAAAGATGTGTTCATAGTCTCATTTCAACCCCAAACTCAGTTCCCTGAACATATAAACAAGTCATCTTTCTTTTTAGCATTTATTACTGCCTAACCCTATATTGTACTTTTGTGCGTCCATTTATTATTGGCAGGTTCCCTTCACTAAGATATAACCTCCATAAGAGCACAAAATAGAGGTTCACTCTATATTTGTTAGAGGATCAAATGAATAAATGAAGTGTGCTGGACAAAGATGACCAAGATAAAGCTAGGAAAAGGCAGTAGGCATGAGGAGAAGTAATGGATAAAACTAGCATTTTATACATTTTTTTATTCATTTTCCTCACCTAATCATGATAAAATAGGATAATTAAATTCTTAGCCTTGACACCTATAAAGATTGTATTTCCAGGTTCTCTTAGAGGCCATGGTATTCTCACTTTTGCCTGTCCCAGAGGGAAGTCCTTTGCACTCTACATTTTTTGAGATGAGGAATTTCGCACAGAGAACTTGGGTGGAAGGGTGAAGTTCACACACTTGTGACAGAATTGGAATTGGAATTTAAGCCTCTTGGATCACTATCTGTTGAACCTTCCAAACTGTGAACTCTATCAAGGTAGGAACTCTGTCTTTACAGCTATGGTTTGGTAACTATAGTTTTGAGGACAAAATAAAAGTAAAGTTGGCAAGATTCATTAGTCTTCATAAATTAGATACTGCTATCACCCCCGATGCAGTTAAGACACTGTGTTTTAGAGAGGTTAAGAAAGTTGTCCATAAATAGTAAATGGCAGAGCAAAGATTTGAGCCCAATTCTGCCTTAATCCATACCTGGATCTCTTAACCATTCTACTAGATTACAAAAATGCGTACCTTTTGCTACTTAGCAGCACCTTATTCCTACGACTCAAAGCCAAGTCTGTCACAATGGCATTGCCAAAAAATTCCCATTATTCTTAAGATCTGACTAAACTAAATCCAACCACCCTCTTTTAGTTGATGACTTATGTACTATTTTTTTTTTTTTTTTTTTTTTTGAGAGAGAGAGCGCATGCGATGAGGGTTGGGGAGGTGCAGAGGAAGAGGGAGAGAGAGAATCTGAAGTAGACTCCCTGCCCAGCGCAGAACCCCATGCGGGGTTGGATCTCACAATGCTGAGATCATGACCTGAGCAGAATTCAAGAGTCAGATGCTTAACTGACTGAGCCAATCAGGCGCCCCTTATGTAATAATTTTTGAAGATACTGAAAGCATTTGATTCAAACTTTTAATTCCCCTTCTCTCTAACTTACCTTCACCCAACCTCAGTACTTTATGTGCCTCTTCAGATTTGTTCCAATTTCTTTCTAATGATAATTTTCCCCACTATTTTCTTCACCAATCTTTGATTGATGCCTTTATTCTCCTACTTTTATCACCTGGTTCCTCCATTACTCCTTAAAAGCATAATCCCAATGCTCTGCTATTCCTTGAACTAACAACACTGCTGAAGATTCAGTTACTGCCTCTGTCACTGTTTATTCATCTCTCACTTCTACTCAGAATAGTTTGAGATTCATGGCTCCATATTAAAATTAATCCAAATTTCCACACATCCCATAGACCTCCAGGCTATTCTCTCTTTGATTTCATATTGTATACTAATACATCACAAACATCTCAACATGGTGCTTCCTTTATGACCTAAATCTAGCATTTTAAAATGCTCTATCTCCCACTTCTATGTGCATATTTGTGTGTGTGTGTGTGTGTGTGTGTGTGTATAAAATGATCAAATAAAATACGATGATATGTCTTTCCCCATATTGTTACCTCTTTCTGCAATGACTCAATCTCTACCAATCAATAATTCTCCATTATTCAAAGGCTAGTTCTAAGTACCTCATATACCGTGACTCTTTACTTAATTATATCCTTTTTCAGAAATACTCTTTTATTACTCTTTTAAAGCTTGAAACAGTTTTCCATTGTATTTATTCTCAAGTGTGTTATCTAATCACTCTATATAAAAAGCCCCTTGAAGATAAAGATTGTGTGTAATTAATTTATCAAAACAAAATTTCAAATTTCAGAGGAATATACAAAATATTTTTGAAATCTCAAGGCAACGTGTCTAACTCACATTGTACCTTGCTTATCAGTCTGGTTGATCATCCCATGTACTTGGTAACCATTATATTCAGGGTCTTTCTATAATCCCCACTATTGCTTAAAGAAAGCTTCTCTAATGTGTCCTTTACAGAGGCTACAGTAACAAGAAAGTCATTGCCATTTCTTTATTGATGTATTGAAATACAAACAATGGCCAAAGCTCATCTTAGTGACTTGTAAACTTCCAAGAAAATAAGATAACAACTCCAGTAAATACTGGTATAAAACCCATTAAGAGCTGACTAAACCACACCATTATCAATTCCAGTCTTGGGTATAGAATAATATTCTCATCATGGGAGAAAGGCGGTTAGGAAGTGACTGCCGCATGAATATTTGGTTTGCAGTTTGTTATTTTGCATGGTCTTTTAAAGGGTACAATCTAAAACTCTCAGTGGGTGGAGGTAATATTCCTGTCAACTTTAGTCGTCAGTTGGTCATGATGTATTTCTCCCTACCTTGGCAACATTATCAAAAATGTATGTTTTCTCTCTCCAGAATCATTTGAATCAACATTCAAATATGCTATTGTCCCTTAGGTTAAAAGATCCCTTCTTCTGACTCAATTTCCTTCTTTAGTTTCCATTTATAAGTAATGCTTCATGTTTAATAGCTAGATGAAATATAAGACACCTTATTATCTTGAAAACAATATTATCTCAGTCAAATATAATTATTTTCTTAAGTTCTTATCAAAATATCTTTTTAATAAACTTTCAATGAGTCTATCAGAAAAAATATATTAATGCATATATTATTTATACTTATATTATTATTATATTATTATGTTATTATATTATTATGTATATTTATATTATTATATTATTATGTATATTATTTATATTTAAATAACTTACACTAAAATATTTTTTTTTTTTTTAAAGATTTTATTTTATTTATTTGACAGAGAGAGACACAGCGAGAGCAGGAACACAAGCAGGGGGAGTGGGAGAGGGAGAAGCAGGCTTCCCACCGAGCAGGGAGCCCGATGCGGGGCTCGATCCCAGGACCCTGGGATCATGACCTGAGCCGAAGGCAGACGCTTAACGACTGAGCCACTCAGGCGCCCCTACACTAAAATATTTTTAAAGTAAGCATATACCCAAATTCTGTAATCATTGTCTGACTTTACCCTAGATATAGAATCAAATAAGATAGACCAGTGTAATGTATTTATGTTCTTACCTAATTTACTTTGTGTACATTAAGTCAGACATTTCATTTGAATATGGCCCAGCAATGGAAACATGCTTCTGTATTTAATCTTTATGACCTGCTCCAAATAGGAAAGTCTATGCAAATACAAGTATAAATATTTTTAATTATTATATTAAATCTTAAGGCTAATAAACATTATATGCATTTCACAGTATAAGAAAAACTTGGTGAGAAAATAAAATATTTAATTGTCTTAAGACATTTTTTATACTTGAATACTAATCCTCAATTATTATATTCAATATAATGAACTGAATATGTATTTTAAGAGTTAGTCAATAAAGTTAAATGTTAATGAAATGTGACTACAAGAGGGAATATTTCCTTATTTCTTCATTGGGATCTGTTTCATTTAATAATTAAAGTAAATAAGTTGAATGACTCAAGTACCTTTTCCAAACCTTCTTCTTTGAGGCTGATCACATCCAAATCAAAATCTGTTCGTAAGCCATTGGTTTTGTTGAAAGTTATTCTGCCTGTGAGACCTTCCCAATGTGCCTATAGGAAAATAAATAAATGAATAAATGAATAAATAAATAAATAAATAAATAAATAAAAATCATTAACAAGTAAAGGACGATAAAACATTTTTTTCACACACAAAAAATAAGGAACATTATTTTCATTACTTCTCATAAATTGACATCATTACTGATTTTTTTTTTTTAAAGATTTTATTTATTTGACAGAGATAGACACAGCAAGAGAGGGAACACAAGCAGGGGGAGTGGGAGAGGGAGAAGCAGGCTTCCCGCTGAGCAGGGAGCCCGATGCGGGACTCAATCTCAGGACCCCGAGATCATGACCTGAGCCGAAGGCAGCCGCTCAACGACTGAGCCACCCAGGCGCCCCTTGACATTGCTACTGATTTTCAAAACATTTTTTCCTCTTCTAAACTTTGGAAGATTTTTGTCTACAGATATTGTCTTAGTCTCAGTATAAAACTTATTATATTAAAATAATGCATTTTGTATGTATAATTTTTTATGAGAAATTTGAAGATTGTTTTAAGTAGCAAATCTCCTTTTGCAAACTGAGAATAATTTAGTCACTTATTATAACACATGAGACAGTGAATATGTCACTGGAGATTGCAAACAGAATTACTGTTATATAATATGAACATAAACTTATTTTATTACAGAGAAAGAAACAGAATTTAGGAAAACCTACATTATATAACTTCAATTATACACTTTCCTCTTAGAATAATTAACTTATTACTTTGTTTTCCCTTAAGTGAGATAGGGAGAAATATATCAAAATTACTTCATATCAAGCTATACTTCCTGTAAAATGAGATTTCTATGTAGAAGGAAGTGAAAATATAATAATCTAATTACATAATGGGTTGAACCCATCACAGGTGAGCAAATTTCTGAGGGTTTTTTTTTTTTTTAATACAAAAAGTCTTCTCATTCTCCTGTCTATATATAAAAAAAAATAGTGTTTTCCATTATTTGCCATTTGGAAATAGCTTAAGAAAATAGTTACATATGAAAATTTTAAATAATGTAACATACTCATTATGTTTGAAAGAATCTACACCAAGATCCAAAGAAATGAAACCAAATAGATTATGGGTAACCTTTCAATAAGGACTACAAATGGATATCATTATTGCTACATTTGTTAGTCTCCATGTATTTCTGTACTTAGGTATAAGGATTTGAAAATAGTTTTAGGCTAATAAATTACAAATAAAACAGAAACAATTATAATACATATCTATATACATATAGCAACATGTCATCACTGAGTTTAAACATGTGTTAACTGGTTTCCAATAAGGAAGCAAAAGATATTTTTAACCCATCCTTTTCCAAAGAAAATAATTTAAGGTGATTAACAAAAATGCATATTAGTATAAAAATAAATAATTTGATCAAGAAATACAGAAGTAGAAGTAGACAATAGTTAAAAAAACAATCTGGGATAGAGGCAGCATAAAGAAATGTTTATCGGGTAAGAATGCACAACTAACAAAATACAATCACAAATTTAATTCTGAACTTCCTAGAAACCAAAGCAATGAAGAAAATATGATATAAACACAATATACAGGGTCCATAATTTGAGACATTCCAACCGCCCAGGAGAAGCTCAGCTTTTCCTGGCATTAAAACCTGAGAGGAATGTCTCCTGTTGGTCCTCATAAAGAGGCTCACCATGTGAGTTAGTGGACAACGTCCTCGACAACAACTTACGATGAATACAGTAGTGAGTTTCATACAACTGTTTCTTATAGGACTGTGTGACACACACCTCAATACTCAGGTGCTGCACTCAGAAAGCAATTCTTTCAGCAGCCAAACCCGTGCACTATGTCTGCAGCTCTCTGATGCTCAGTTTTAAACCAGACATAAAGGTAGAATGTGAAACAAATAAATGAACTACATATTCATCAGGGAGTGTCATTTCACCCATCTGAGAGGACATTAAAAATCACACAAGGAAAATTCATGGATATTCTTGGCAAAGGACCTGGAGATTCTTAACTATGACCCAATTTCACTTTTATTTTCGAGATGAATAATTTATTATATGCTGAATTGATGATTTCTTTAAAGCCATTAAGAAAAATCTTATATGGGGATAATCCCTGTGATTTTCCTAGCAAAGATTAAATTTTTCCAGTTACATTTTCATAGAAAAACTCCTGTTATAATCAAATGAAATGTATCCTAAGCTGACATAAGATTTCCTTCATGATAGGATAACTAGGAAGAACGTGTGTGTGTGTGTGTGTGTGTGTGTGTGTGTGATCCTCAGAATTTTGCCTTTTTTTTCTTCACTGTGGGCATTCTTGGTCTATAACCATGACAGTTGTAATCAGAAATGATAAATGGCCATAAGAATGATTGAATTAGGCAATATGAAGTAAACTTTGCACTCTTGTGAATCCAGGTATCTGTTTTATGTTAACTGCTAATAGAATTAAAATAACTAGACATTATATTTAGGAACCATAGATCTAAATAACAATTCTTTAAGACATATGATTTATTGGAGTGCAAATGGCATTCATGTTAAAAACTGTTGCCTAAAATATGAACATTCTTTAAACTATATCTCCACATAAATGAAAAGTAATACACATAAAGATTCAGGAAGGTGAAAACTAACAATGTCATGAATCATAGGTCACAGATTTTCATCTGTTTACACAATCATACATATTTTGAAAGATACCCATTTATTTGTCATGTAATTTTCCCCCTTTTGTCCCACATCATTTAGTTAAATTGTTAATTTTGCCTATATGGAGGAAGACAGAAAGTTTAATTCAAAAGATAAAGGTAAAAGGTCACCTGTTAGGAAACCTGAAATAATCTCAATGCATTCACCTTGAGGACAAAAGAGACTAGGCAGATGTGCTTCTTCTGACATACCTCTTTAATTAGGCTCATAAAACGGGTCCCGAAGCGCCAGGGTTTGTGTCTATTACACTGTAAGGAGCTGACTGTCATCTGGGGAAACTGTTGGACGCCCACAGACACCACGTGCACAGCATCATACATTAGAGCAGCATCAGTCTGAAAGCCGAGAAAAAGGAAATATGGAGTCAATACAACAAGCGAAACCCACGGTAGGAGGTATGAAAGGGGAGGGAAGGAAGGAGTGAGAGACATATATACTCATTTTACCTTCACATAAGGGAGACAACAGTATTTCCGATGCTCTGGTTCTCTTAAATAAGATACTGTGATCAAATTACTACATCAGCTCCCTTAGAACACCTGACCTACCTTCCCTTTCCTGAGGTAATAACCCAGGTTCATATTGTCCTAGGATCTCCGTTAAAGTAGGCAATGTGTGAAGACATTCATTATTTTATTTTTTTGTCACCCCCTCTAGCTCTGTTTGATTGTCTCACTACACACACATATACACACACACGCATATGCACACACATAGGATGAATGCAATTGGAAACATTTTGAATGTTTACATAAATGACATATTGTATATAAAAGTAAATAAACAATTTCCTTGCACAGGAAAAACAAAAGAGATTTGAAAGGAGATTCACCTAAAAAGCTTAGCTATAATCCCCGATCTTTGCTTCAACTTAATTTTTCAAAAGGTTCAATCTCAGAAATGATGCTACAGTTTTGAATCTCAATACATGTAGTAATCCCCTTTTAAGAAACTAAGCTTAATCCCCTGTACTGTTTTCTTTTCCCCAAATTTCCATATGAATAAAAGTTCATTTTGTCTTCTCAAGTAAGACGGATATGAATTCTACTGTTTGCACCTGCTCAAATGACTGACCACTTTAGAAGTTGATGATAAAAAACAAAATGTTTATAAGTCATAACAAACCAGAGGCTCAGTGACGGTTAACTGCTGTGTTAAATGGACCCTTGCTTTGTGTCTGACGGATCGATGCCAGGCTCACAACCTACAGAAGAGGACCACACTAACTGTAATGCTAGCAATGAACTTTTGGGCCATCTGCTTGGCATGCTTCAGAATAAAAGCATATATTTCCTCTTCTCATTCACACAATTAGTGAGCTGTGAAATGAATTCCAAAATGAATAGGAACCCTGTAGATTATAGCGTTTGCCACCACACAATACAAAATGAGTACACACAGTCGCTTTCATGCAAATGGATCCTAGGGAGCTTTACCACATAAAATGGAAGACAGCTAAAGAGCACAATGCAGTGACAGAACATAATAAGAATGCCATTTTATAGTTCATAAATCTTTGGGGAATATAGCTCAGATTCCTAACCTTCACTTTGTAAATACCAGCTGACTACTTTCGCATCCTCTGATGGCTGCAGAGTGAAACTAGGATCATGGAGTTGATACGGGCATATATCATGAGCCTGAGGATTAGACTGATATTTGTCTTTGGCCTGAGGTAACATTCAGGGGGCATATCTTAGATAGCACACAGGTGGTCATAAAAACAGTTACCAAGCTATGAAAGACACATTTGATTTCAAAATAAAATGAATTAAAAAAAAAATCACTGTGAACAAAGGTAAAGAGGCATGAACACTTTCACACACTACTCGGGGGAAGATAAAGGACAATTTTGCAAAACCACAAAAGAGCCTTAAAAATATCCATGTTCTTTTTAACCCAGTAATTTCTTTCTGGAATTTGCCCTAAGCAAATCAGAGATAAGAACAAAAGCTATGTACATGATTTATTTTTTTTTAAAAGTGGAAACCTGCTGAATGTTCAAGCTAAGGAAATAGAGTAAAATCACAATGTTTTATATAACCACTAAGAACCATGTTTTGAAAAATAATCAGTTAGACAAGAAATCACATGTGAATATGATGCTCAGTGTAAAAATAGATTATACAGAGCTGTATGATCAGCATAAGCCTTCATATATCTTTACGGGTACTTCATATGGACTACTTAATTTATATAATTCTCACAATAATGGTTTAATAAAAGCGCTACTCTTGTTCCCATTTTACAAATGATGAAACCAAGTTTGACAGATGTTAAGTAACGAAGCAAAGTCACACAGTTAACAAGTAGCGAGGCCCCAGACTCAGCCTCTCTGCTCACAGCTAGTATTCTTAACCACCATATAACATGTTATATCAACAGCAACAGCAGATCGAAATGAAGAAAATACACTAAAATGAAACCAATGATTACTCTTGAAAGTTAGTTATTAATAGAATTTAAATTTTTTTCTTTTTATTTATTTTCTACAGTTTCTTTAAGATAGGAGTTTGCTAAATACCATTTGATAATTTTCAAGATGAAAATTTTGATCTAGTTCCACAAAATAACTAAAATAAGTATGATATTTGTTACTATTCTGCCATGATTTACTGACTTACATGATCTTATAGGACTTATATGAAAATCCTAGAAGAGTAATCTTACCTAAAATGACAATGTTAAGGAAGAATTTTGTCAAATTAAGCGTTTGAAAAATTGTTTTTGGTACATAGTTTCAGCATCAAGAGCAGAGGACACACTAGTTGATAATAAAACTATTTGAGATCTGTGATTTTAAATGTAATTATAAAAGAAAGTATTTATTAAGTAGAAGGTAAATACTAGAGAAAAAAATTCTAAATAGTTAAAAAGTTGCTGAGCAAATTACTTCTTCAATTTCCAGTTTAAAATATGTTGATTTATGATAAAGGGATACACAGAACTTCTGAAACTACTCTCTATGATATTTTCACCAGTTTAGAGTGTTATTTCTGTCCTACTTTTAGACTGGTCGTTTTATGTAATAATATGGAGTTATTTTCCATTTATACTTGCTATCCTGTCAGACTCAACTTTACTGTCTTCTTTGCAAAACCATACATATGCAAATTCTTTCACCTTTGAAAAGTAGTGAGAAAACCCTAGTGTTTCAAAAGTGTTTTTCTTATTTTCACAGGAATGCATATGCTTGAAAATCTGTCTTATACTAGTAATAGTATTACTTAACACCCATTTAGTATTTACTACATATGAGGCATTCTCTTTAAATCATTCCCTTTAAATTTTTGCAACCATCATCCAGTTGAAAATCCATTGAGTTTGTACCAAGTAGAAAATTGAGGCAGAGAACAGTTAAGTAACTGGCCTAAGCTCCTAGCATGTAGAGGTGGAGTTGGATTTGAATCCAGACAATCTACCCACAGTTCACAGCTTTCTCTCTGGTTTTTGCTCAGAGCTCTACATTTAATAAAGCAAAATGGTTTAAATGATTTTTAAAGTTACAAAATATGAGAAATATCAATAAGTACTTGAATGTATTAATCTACATCATGTTTTGATAAGTGGTAAATATATAACAAAAATGGGCTGCAAAGTAGGGAAATGTATAGATTGTGGAGAATGGATAAATACAACCTCACAAAAAAGGAATACATCAATGTATGGGTTTGGGTCAATAATAGGTTAGTCAGGAAGTAACATTAACCAGGAATGACTTCATGAAAGTAGATTTCTTCTATGCAGTTGCTGCTCAGGGGGTTCTCAAAAGGTAAAGGTTTTAGAATGTCTTTCAAGATCAGGCTTAAGGGGCGTCTCTTACTCCCAACTCTAAATTGTAGAGATTGAATGAGCTGCTCTTGCTAAGTCTTCCACCCTCTCATATTGGCTTTATAGTCCCTTGCCTTGACTTTTCTCTTGATGGAAAATAGGAGGGAAAAAAGGGAGGGGTGGAAGAGAAGAGGAAAAAAGTACAGGAGACACACAGGTTAATTACTTTATTATTTTGATATTACTATTACTATCAAATTATATTGCATGCTTACTCTATACTACACAACTGTGTCGATTTCTTTACCTGCATTGTCTCATTTAATTCTACCAAGACCATATGTTTTAGGTGATACTACTATTATGATTTTAGAAAGAAGGAAACTGAAGCTTAGCAAGGTTAAAGTAATTTTCTCAAGGTCTCATCACCTTGAGAAAAAAGACTCAGAAAACAAGACTCAGGCAATGCTTGGCTCTTTGAACTACTGTCCAAACTATCATAACAAGACTCTGGCAGAAATAAGACTTAGAAACAAGACACAGGCAAGACCTAATTCTTAGACCCACTATCTGAACTATCATAACCAACTACCTCTCTTAAGCTTATTCCTACTGAAACTATGAAAGGCAATGGAGGATAAGCTGATGACAGCAGGTCTCATATATTTGGAGGCTCTGCTGAACACGAGACAATTATGTCCCCAGGTCCCAAAGAGGGTATGTCTCTGAGCTGAGATACAAATAAAAGTTCCTTTGACTCCCAAGTCACATTTTTTTCTTTTACAGCATAGCTACCTCTAAAGAAAGCTTCAGGGTTACACATAACTGTAATTTAACTGGTTAAATTAAAATGGAATATGTGTACAATTTGGTCATTAAAATCCATATGGGGGGGCGCCTGGGTGGCTCAGTCATTAAGTGTCTGCCTTCAGCTCAGGTCATGATCTAAGGGTCCTGGGATCGAGCCCCGCATCAGGCTCCCTGCTCAGCGGGAAGCCTGCTTCTCCCTCTCCGACTCCCCCTGCTTGTGTTCCCTCTCTCGCTGTGTTTCTCTCTGTCAAATAAATAAATAAAATCTTTAAAAAAAAATCCATATGAGGGGTTTAGATAAAATTGTAGTCACTCGCACCCTAAATTACAAAGATAAAAGCTAAGCAGAGAAAAAAAAAAGTCAGCAATGAAGATAAAACAATCTGTCCCATTTTCTCACTTTTAAGAATAATTACTCACTTATATATAAATAGATCACACTTACTGGAAAGATAGAATATCTCTTCGCCCTGGGAATACAGCTCAGAAGGCAGTGCAGACCAGGTAGGTCTAGACAGATCTAAGTACAAACCTCCATGCTTCACTGCTAGGTCAAGTATCTATCGATAGTAATAGCAACACCCTTGAGAGACTACCTCAGACTAGACTGCAGTTGGAACTTTATTTTTCTTTCCAAAATAAGTTAGTTAACCTACAAAGAATGTCTGTCAGCCAAAAACTTGCTTTACAAACCTTTAAAATTGTGTGATGTAGTCCTACACATTTCAATTAAACTGTAGTGATCTAAACGGGTGGCTTGAAAAGATCATGAGCAGTGCCTTCACGTCCATTTTAAATACGCACTAACCATCTCCCTACCTTACTGCTGGGTTTATCTTATACCGAGTCTCATACTTTCAGGCATGGAGTGTGTATGGGAAGTGCAGGTGGCAGAGTGACAAATGCTCATTTCTATGGCTGAGCTATTGGCACAGATATTGGTTTAGTCACCCAGGATGATTTCATCTATCTCAAGTAACCTCAAGTCTGATGAGACTTTCAAGTATTGAAAGAACAGTTCATATTTCTTTTACGCTGTGGAAAAGTCCACTATGCATTTTTAAGTAATTGAAGAATCAGGGGAATTAGATACTCTCAAAAGTCTCAAATGACAAAAATTACCATTGTTTACTACTTTTGATTTGGTATGTATAATTGAACCATTTCCCAACATATAAAAGCAGGAATAATCATAGATGCTGTGAATGGTCAAAACGTTTCCATATATTTAGACTTCATTTACAGAAGCATTTGGTACAAAGCAGTCATTACCAAGGATGTCCATGTCGACTGCATATGTTATTTCTGGTTTTGATCACTATAGTCATCATCATTAAACACCTCCTTGGTAAAGTTCTGAGAGAGACAGGAGTTACAACAAATTTAAAGATAGGTTTTATTTATGTGAAACATGAAGCAAATAGCTGGAAATGAACAATCCCTGAACTCCATATAAACATACAAGGGACTATTGGTACATAAAATCTCTCAGAAATACTAAAGACTTCTCTTAGCAAAAACAAAACAAAACAAGACTACCAAAAGTATTTATTTTTCTTTCCAATGAGAAGAGCATTCCTCTGTTTCCCAAGTAGTGTGGGTTTTGGGTACCCCGACTGAATTTTCATGGAGGGAACACGGAACATAACCTTTCACAATTTATTTCTCTATTATGCTGAGCAGAGTTACATTTGTGACAATGTCATTCTGCTTAAGCAGTTTTTGCATAGTTGGGCTCTTGGCCTAGGTTCCAAACACACCCAATGTTGTATGCAATAATTTACATTTAAATGTAATCACTCTTAAGAGCGATGTGATACACGTTTATATCTTGATTTAGTGATGGTTTCATGGGTACAACATATGTCAAAACTTATAAACTTGTACAGTTCAAATATGGGAAGTTTATAGTATGTCGATTTTACTCCGGCACAGCTATTTAAAATTAGAGAGTGATCATGCATTTTTCTGAAAAGATGGTTCCTAGATTTCATTTTATTCTAGAAGTATCTAGAATCCGCCCAAACTAAGCATCACTGATCCGTATCTTCTTTCTTCATTGCACATTCTAGTTTTAATAAAACTGTTTATGCCTCCTCACTTCTTTTCTTTCCTTCTAGACCACAAGCATCTTTTGGGTAATAACCATGCCTATTTTTGTAATACCCTGCACGGTACTCCATACATTGCCATGCCCACAGTAAGTGTATAAAAGCATTTTTCAACAAATTGACAAATTCAACCCAAAAGTTCGTTTGAATTGTAAAAGAAATGGGTATTAGGAAGCCCTGAATAGTAATCACACTTGGCCACCTAGCTAGAATGCATTACCTCCCAGAGGCCCAGTGAACCAAATCCACCAGCAGCTCAGACCTGGGAGGAATGTGAGTTCAGCCTCTGTCCCGTTTCCAAATGAATTTATAGTAACAGTTCCGTGAACACATTTATCTTTCCATTAAATAGGTGCAGGCAGGTGCCCTCTGAGATCTGAACGCTAGCTGGCAGGTGGCAGATCCATTCTGGAACCCCTGGGTCTCAGATTTTGCTCATGTCTGAATTCCCATCTGAAGTACAGTACACAGCACAAAGAGCACCATGGACTAACAAATGGAATTTAAGTTTATAAATTCTGGCTCTTTCATTGACTTGATCCTTTATCTAAAACAAATAATAAAAAAAAAATTAAATCCACTTTGCCTTGTTTCCACCTTTTATAACTGGACATAAAAAATGATGATCTGCCCTCTCTCGTCCTTGTTGGAAAATCACTTTTAAAAACCTGATAGTTCCAGGAGATAAACAATTACAAATATTATCCTTCAATTAGAAGATATTAAGGACATTAAGGGCAGGGGAGAAAGGGTGGATTCTGACCTCTGGAGCTCCCTTGTGCAGTCAGCACAAGCCTACATGCGACAGAGAATCATCCACCCCTCTGGGCAAGGGTGAGGATCCCACATGGAAGGCAGGCTGGTGTTCAGTCATTCAGCTGGCGCACTGAACCCAGCACCCTGCCCGGCTCAGAGCAGGTGCGCAGTGGCTGCTAACTGAACGGAGGGGACTGGAGAAGAAATGCCCTCAGACCCAGTCGGGAGCCAATTGTCAGAGACAATTCTCCCAGTTACACTGCAGCTGCCGTCATGCTTTCTCTGTTGCCGGCTCTTTGTACTACTCTGAAACAGAGTTCTTTACCAGCAGCTGCGTGAACCGCACAGACTGCATGAGATAATACATTAAAGCAGTGTGCACAGTCTCTGGCCCATGGTGCACAGGCAGGTGTTAGACGATGATGATGATGATCACCAGAAGAGCGGTAATCTCTTCAAGATGGCTACGATCCAAAACAAGGAACTGGTTTAGAAAGTATAATGTTTCAACCCTTCTGCACCCACTGTTACCCTAAATGAGGGAACAGAACTCATGCTGTTCAAGAGAGCAGACCAAGTTCTGAAAGGGAAAGGAGCAAGAAGGAAATTACCATACAACAACAATGTGATCCCTATAAAATGTGACATGCACACAATGCCACAATTCCAAGCTAAAAAAAGACACACACTAAAACTACATACATACACGTTACCTGACGAATTTAGAATTTAAGAATAAATGTAAGTGGTAAAGTATTATTGTGTCTTGAATTTGTTACTAAAGGAAGGGCTGCTGTAGGATAGTTACTTACACAGCCGACAAATCTGCCTGGTATTTTTTCTTGTCTTCAGTAAGTCTTTCTTGTCACCCGTAAGAAGAGGGGCTGGAACCAGCTGGATTTTAAGGGGTTTTGTGGCTTACATGTGTAGCCCTAGGAAACTTACATTTCATTCCAATTTTATTTTGGCCTTTGTAATACAATCGTAATCTTAATTTATCTATCTTCTCCCCAAAATTATTTATGCTTTATGTGCTTGTTTGATAAACTTTTATATCAACATTTCCTATGAATTAATAAATAAGGGCAATCAAAAGTCACTTTTCTTTATCCATTGTCTGTGCTCCATACTCTACCTAATTCCTGTGTGACCCAATAAAGTCTTCTAATACTTGTATTATATTTTCTTTGTTGTTTTAACTTCACTGTTAAAGTATCCATCCACATTAAAGCCCACCCTAGCTTCCCAATACTCTGCAGAGGAAAACCAACACCCTTTCTCTCCTATCCAAATTCATTCACTAAGATCCCAGGTTTTTATCTTCTTTTGTGTCCTCTTACACAGTAAGAATATGGATATGCCAATACTTCATGTTTTTTAGCTGACCAGAGGGATTCCTCTATTGCAGATTAGTTGAATAAAAGGAGATGCCAAAAACTGCAGGATGAGAGATCTTTAAAAGGAATATGAATTTTTGTAGATACCCGTATGGTATTCAGCATCCATGAAGGCTAAAAAGGGGAAGATATTAAAAAAGAGAAGGGAAAAGAATAGAATGGGTTTCAGCTTCACAGCCAAATTGATGAGCTACAAAAATCAAGTTTCAGCAATGCTCTGAAGATGAAGTGAAGAAGATGGTACTGGAAGATAGTGTTGCTGGGATTCAGCAAAGAAACAACAGGTCTGGGCCAGGATTAATGCCAAGAATGATTAACAGATTCATTTGCTTGATGTCCCTGTGAATTTGTGAATTTGAATAAATGCTTATGTCTCTTCAAACCAATGTTCTCTGGCTAAGCTAAAAGCTACCAGAAAGTAGTGACAGTTAATTAACCTGTTTTGAATAGCAACTAGTAAAATACAATCTAAAATGTGATTTACGCTAATTTTGACAGTAAGAGTTTTCATTGGCCCTTGATGTTTATATTATTCAATTTTTGGCCATTAATTTTGCAAGAACTTTTGCTGGATGACATTTTCCTTAACAACACTCAACAAAATAATTTCACAAACAGCAATATTTTCCTGTGAGCTTTTAGAGCATTATATGGTCTGAAATTCAGTCCATGGAGTTTTAACATTACAATTGTGAAAGCTTTAAGAGATGACTATTTTGCATTATTTCCAAGAATTATATGTATTTACCATGAATATTTCTATATAATTTTCTTTCTTTCCTACATATATCTTTAAAATGCACCATTTCCCAAGCAGAAAATCCTATTATTTTTATTTTATTTATTTATTTTTTTTACTGCCACACTTTCTAAATTCCTTTAAACTTTTATATACAAATTCCGGGATGTTTAGATGTTTCTCAAATGCCATGTAGAGAAACTCTTCACTTCTTAAATATAAATGACTAGGGAAAGCTGTGAAGCAGGTCAGAAAATGCCAACAGGTTTTCAATTAAAAGTTTCATTTAACTAATGTAATTATTCTTACCTAATTAAATTTTTTCAACCAAGATCAGTCCTTTGAGATATCTCATTCTCTTTTAAAATATTCCATGAAGCTCTTACTAACGTCCATGAAGAACACTGTATTGATAGGATTGTTAATGAACTCTCTAGCAACAATGCACTAACCTTAATAATTTAGGCCCTGTTAAATCTCGTCTGCTTTTTACTACATTTGGAACTACTATTGATTTAGAGAAGAGTCAATATCAAGGGGAAGTATTCTTTGTCCTTCCAGCTGATCTCCAATATATCCAATTCTTTTGATATTCGGAGCTCAAATTAGCTTCTTGCACTTAAAAATTTATATTCATCGATATTGTTTATATTTTCTCTTTTAAATATGATGAATTAAAATTGATTTCTATGTTGTTAACAGACTGATTATTTCTAATTTGAGATCTAGAAATATGCACACCAAAAATACACCAGAAATTTGGGTACATGAGTTTAAACATTCATGTAAATACTAAATCCAAATGCCTATAAAAATTGAGAAACTAAACTTCATATATCATTTACTCAAACCAAAAATCAAATTATAGTAAAGATCTATTTTAAGCATGATTTGAAGGATAGCGAAGAAATTAATAAAGACATTTCTGGAAAAATAAAACAATAGATATGCAAATAAATCGTATTCATATATGTCCTTTATAACTTTTCATGTTCTTATTGTGTGTTTTGGTTTTTTTTGTATTGTGCTTATCACTCTATAAAAAATTGTAATAGTAACTTCTCACAGAAATGCGAAAAAATAAAATTTTCATTTAGTATTTACGTGAACATTTAAACTAATGGGACTTAGTACTTTAATTATGTAACTTATTAGTCATTATGGGAAGTCATGTTATCTTCCTTAGTGTTATTTTCTCATCTTTAAAATAAATAGAATAGTAATCTACCTTATAGAGCTGTAAGGACTGAATTGGATAAATTTACAAAAGTGTGAACTATAAAGCTCTTTATGTCATAATTTATAGAGAAGAGTGAGACTCTCAAGTATGTTAGCAATTCATATCAATTTAGATGAGGCAAACATCTTTGAGGAAAACAGAGGGATTGATTTGCATACTCATATTTTACAGCGTACCTTAGACCCCTAATTTGAAGACTTCCCATCTCTTCACTATTTTAGTTAACATGGTTATTTTCTACATTGGAAAATACGTTGATTTAACTAATTATTGTTTTAGTACCATGAAGAAATGCCTTCGTTTACTCATTCTTAGGTCACTTGAATCTCTTTTCCCATAGGAACATATACTCTTCCAATTGTCTTTTTTCATTTGTCTCTAAGTGCTTTACAGTTTGAGTCACTCATTCAACAGCATTTATTAATGTTATTATCGTGTTACTGACATCAAACACAATTATAAGCTTGAGCAATAAAACTGAGAAATCAAAGATGATTTAGACCCTTGGGGTATTCATCGTAGGTGAGTGGAACAAACAAGTAAACCCAAATTCTTCATAATGCCAAATGCAGGCCAATATGGGGCTATCTAGTTTTGTATGCAGTAGTACCTACTATGTTAGAAAGTCGTCATCATTTGGAAGAGTTTTCTATTAATATCCATAGCTTCAAAAAACAAAGGCGTGGGAAAAAACTAAGAAAACAAAAGTTGGAAAGAATGGTGGGATCAAGGGAAAAGGTCAATCAGAATTCTCATAAGTTTTTTTTTTTTTTTTTAAGATTATACTGTGTTCACATTCTGAGATTCCTAACATCTCCTTTCAGACATTAGAATATGCTTGTCCTTTTACAGGATAAATATTAAAGGACTTCCCTAAAGTTGAGTCTTTATATATCATTTCATGTGAGAACTGATCTAAGTGGAAGACTAAAAGAATAACATGGAAGTGAAGACCAAAAACAGGATTCCAATTAAGTCATGCAACATCTTTGATGGAATCTATTGTTTTGCCTGCTTGGCATCTCTTCTTTTGAAGCAGAACCTCTTCCCCCTGAGTCCATTCTCTGACCCAATAGCTTAGCTCCAAGTGTTCCAGACCTGATAATAAGCACCGCTTCAGGCATGGCCAAGTGACAAGGCTTTCTGAGGGAGCCATTTGGGAAAAAAGGTACATTCTTTCTCTCGGAGTTCTGTACCAGTGATTTTTATAAACCTTGATGCCACCTCTGCACTGTTGCCTGAGAATGAAGCCAATATAAACAAAAGAGGAGGTGAAAGATGTAGAGGAACCTGTTTATGACTTTCTTTGTGCACCTGAATCCAAAGGTATCTGAAGACAGATTATCCCGTACATTACAAGCTAGAAGACCAATGTGCTTTCTTTTTGCTATTACTAAAGGAATTTTAGACAACTGGAATTGAAAGAATCATGAATAATACAGTCTTAGGCTTTGGTTTGCCTCAGGGCAAAATGAGATCATGATTTTTTACCTCCCCCTAGAGTTGGGATACACATTTAAAAAAATAAAAAAATGTATGTAAAAAGCATGCCATATACAATTATACATAAGAAAATACTAAAAAGATCTGTTATACTAAATAAATTCCCCAAATATATCATTATTACTTCTAATTGTTAAGACTATTACTTCTTTGTAGAAAAACATTTAATATGGTAGGAAATTTTTAGATAACTGCTAAGATATCTGTATAGGATTGTCAATTGGTTCCACTTACAAAAGCACAAAATGGGGCAACTGTGATATGACATAGAAGTATACATTATGCCTGCCAAAATACATGGATCAAAATTTTGTCTGAATCAACACTACCCTTCCCACTGTGAATTACACAGGTTCAGGGACAATAAGAATGTAAACTGAAGCAAAAAACTGTAATGGTACACTGCTGTGGACATTATTAAGGAAGAAATCATAGAGGACTCTAAAACCAAATGCAAACTAATACTCTGTGATGTCCTTTTAGTCAGCAGGTTAATAGACTGACATCAATTGGAAATGACTGATTAAGCAGTATCAGTTAACTCTTGACATTTATACTTCTGAGTTTTATACTTGATCAAACAAATTATAAATCACAAACCAGGACATAAAAAACTTTCATTACAACATTTTTTTTTTAAACTGAATCCCATGCCATTCAGGAAATTAATTCAAAGAAGGCAAAGAGCAGGAGGTGAGGGTGATGCAACTTTACTCAGGAGAGAAAATAGTTTGATAATCTTCACCTACTGGATTTGACAACTGAACAGCTGCAGCCAAAAGAAGAATGGAGGGTGATATATGGCAGGGACTCAGGGAAAAGCCAGAAGGAATAGCAATTCCACAGAGAAATTAGCAGCAAGAGGATGTTAGAAATGTTTTAAAAGGCATTAAAAAAAAATCATCAGAAGAAACAAAAAACAGTTTAAGAAATGATGAGGCAGTATTCTTTCCTTGCTTGTTAAAACACAGACATTTGATAAAATTTGAGCACTGTGAATTATGTAAGACTGTTGAATCACAGACCTGTACCTCTGAAACAAATAATACATTATATGTTAAAAAAAAAAAAAAAAGAAGATAGTAGGAAGGGAGAAATGAAGGGAGGGAAATCGGAGGGGGAGACGAACCATGAGAGACTATGGACTCTGAGAAACAAACTGAGGGTTCTAGAGGGGAGGGGGGTGGGGGGATGGGTTAGCCTAGTGATGGATATTAAAGAGGGCACGTACTGCATGGAGCACTGGGTGTTACATGCAAACAATGAATCATGGAACACTATATCAAAAACTAACGATGTAATGTATGGTGATTAACATAACATAATAAAATTTAAAAAAGCAAAAAAAAAAAGAAATTTAAATTAAAAAACATTCAGAATGTGTTCAACTTTATCCTTGAGCTTTTTGCTTATGAGCTAGATTTGTGGGTCTCATGGAAAGAAGTCTTATAAAGTAGGCATTGACTCAAATCTTACTGATGACTCCTGAATATGTCCAAGGAACCTCAGTACAAGGCTGTAAACTTGAGTAGACTCCTGTGTTTCCAGAGTTTGGGGCATCAGATGATATTTCTTCTGCTACCCTGCATTCCAGATACTAACTCTCTCCATTTCTCTCTTACACAGCTATATATCCTTCACTGTCTTCTCTTTCCTTTCTCTCCACTTCAATATGGGCCCTAAGGAATATTCACATTTGGTTGCATTTTGAAGGAGAAATAACTGCAAATATAAGAATCATTTCATGTTAAATGCTGAACAAAATTCAACACGTTTTATACTTAGGCATTTGCACCTACTTTTGTTCCCAAGGAAACCAGTACAAAGGTTTTGCACATATCCATCATGTAAAGAAGAGTGAAGTTTAATTTCATTATTCTTTGAAATTAGCTGAATCACAAGGACTATTCTTTTTTTTTTAAAGATTTTATTTATTTATTTGACAGAGAGAGACACAGCGAGGGAAAGAACACAAGCAGGCGGAGTGGGAGAAGGAGAAGCAGGCTTCCCGTGGAGCAGGGAGCCCAATGCGAGGCTCGATTCCAGGACCCTGGGATCATGACCTGAGCCGAAGGCAGACGCTTAATGACTAAGCCACCCAGGCGCCCCACACAAGGACTATTCTTGACCAAAAGTTAAGAGCGAAGTTTCAAAACAGATGTGAAAAACCAGAGTAATAAGCACATCAGCTATAACTTTAGCCTATCAGATCTGTTTTTAACTATATGGATAATATTGCCCCCCCTTTTTTTAAATCAGAAAGAAAATGAATATTTCATAAAGAAGTTATTTGGTCAAAAGATTGGTTTCTATAACACCTACCATATGGCACAGTGGTAGAAACTTTACAGATATTATTTAATTTAATTTTCTTTAGCAATCTAATAATGTAAGTAGTAGATCCCAAGGAGCTGAGGTTCAAATCAACCCAGTAAAGGACACACCTAAAGTCTGAACCCAAGCTTATCAAATTTCAAAGATTCTATTTTTTCTAATAACCATGATAATTTATGCTAACATAAATTGCTGCTATATACAACATGCTTAAAAACATAAATTAGATATCTACTTTAGAGATTAGCTCCACTTATGTTAAGATAATCCATAGTACTCTATAAAACAAAGATCATTGAGGGGCGCCTGCGTGGCTCAGTCAGTTAAGTTTCTGCCTTTGGCTCAGGTCATGATCCCAGGGTTACAAGATCAAGTACTGCATTGGGCTCCCTACTCAGTGGGGGAGTCTTCTTCTCCCTCTCCTGCTTCTCCCTTGCCAGTGCCCCTTCCCATGATTGTGCTCTCTCTTTCTCAAATAAATAATTTTTTTAAAAAATTTAAAAAAAATCATTGAAAAGACAGCTTTCATTTTTTGATGATATGCATTCACTTTCCTGATCCAGAGGTGAGAGAGAATCAGTAAAATTTCTAAGTAGGAAAAATCATAATTTCCTTACCAGACATAGGTCAGTAATGGCATGCTGACATCCACAGTTGGCTACTAGAAACAATTGGTACAACTATTCTGGAGAACATTCTGGAAATATGTGGCAAGCACAAACTGGGACACTCTAATTTTACTTGGAGAATTTACTTCATGGGAATGAAAAGATAAGTGCACATAGATTTATATACAAATATGTGCATTATAATGTGGTTTATATTTTTAAAACAATATAGCAACCTAGAGGATCCTCATAAAGTTAAGCAAATTACATTATATTTATATAACTGAATATATTGTAACACTATTAAAATTATTGCCCAGAGGTATATTTATTGACACGTAAAGATGGATGTTAAAATTTACACAGTCACATTACAAACTAATATATTCCTATTAAAATAGTACAGCATTACATCCGGTAAAATATTTTAGAGTCCACTCTCTGTGCTCTAAATTTCCTAAGAGGTAATTATTCTCAACAACATAGATCTAAAAAGATACGTACACATAGATATTGTGTTTATTTTTATTGTTTTAATCAAAAGTGTGATATACTACAATTTGCTTAAAAAAAAAAAAACTCACAAATATGCCCTTTCAAGTTAGTATTAATAGACCCACCTCACTTTTAACAACTGAACAAATTTTGATTATGAACCTTTTTAAGATACATGTTGTTTCAGTATAAAACAGAATGTAGCTTATGCCCCTAGTTTTAATCTAAATATATCTATAGCTGTTTAACTTCATAAATACATAAAGGGAGAGAAATAATGGGATTATAGGAAAGTTTACCTTTCTTCTTTATATTTTTATATTGTATGAGAATACTTTTAGGTAGGAAAAAAAGGCTACAATTATTATTCTTTGGCATAACAAAAATAAATAAAGCACAATTTTACTCATGTTTGATATTTAAGTATTATGTGTTGTGCTTATAAACAGCAGAATTAATGGACCAAAGGCAAATTTGAATTTCTAATTAAAAGTAGCAGTTGTTTCTTCTGAATTCTAGGTAATCCTCATGTTTACCTGAGTCACTTCTAATTTCTCTGAGGTTCCACACTCTGGTTTCTCTTCAGATCGCATAAATCTTTCGCCTTTTACTAATTTCTCTGAGGTTCCAAATTGTCCAACTTCTCCTATGTAAACCCAACCAGAAGTAAGAGTCAGGCCCCAAGATTGCCAGGTGAGTTTAAAAACTGTGCCTGCATGGCACATTAGTCTGAAGACAGCCCCTTTGGGATGTCTACCCTCAGCCAGGGCATCTGCTGCATCAGGGGACACAGAGACAGGGGCATCAAAAGGAATAAGTGACTAATCAAGCAGTATCTTAAAGCTTTTCTGCAAGCATTGTTCTGTTAATTAACATGGTGTCTGCTTCCTGCAAATGAAGCCCTGAGCTATTAAATAAAATTACAGCAGTGCTCACTAAGAATGGGGTTCATTTGGAAAGGCACTAATATGCTTTCTTTCTGTCTTGAGCACCGTTGTTAGCAGGCCAGCTCAGTTCTAGAGGATGACTCTCCCAGGAGTCATTTGGTTATGAAGACATGCTGTATTTACCTAAAACACAGTTTGACAATTACATGTCATGGCTCGATGTTTTCAAACATAGTTGTTTGATGTATCTTATTTATACCCAACTTTATCATAAAAAAAGAATTTGAGGTAAACATAGTAGATCTTATTCTCTCAATTGAAGGCTATAGAAATCTAAAATGTGCTCATTTATGTCAAATATGACTCTAGGGAGGTTTAAACTATTTCAGGAACTGTTGAGGATATTATTTTGATACCCTCAATGATAGCAAATCATTAGCCACAAGAGTTAGAAAAAAATATTCATGAGTAATTATTAGAAATATGTAATTAATGACATGGCTGTTTCACTTTTTAAAAACATCTGTTAAATATTAAGATTGATTTTCTCAGTCTTTAAAAGCAAGTCTCCAAATCATGAGCAGTTATATAAGGATAAGTGGAATAAATACATAGAGTATATCAGGCAAATAGTATTCTAATGATGACTGTCCATGTTTATCACTTTCTTAAATAATCTCTTCATGTTAAAAATATTTTAAATGGGTATTTGGTTCCTTATTCTAATCAATGAAACTTGCAAAACAAAGGTAACTTAAACTGTTGTTTTAATCAAGAAATGTTTAATTTAAATTTTGATAGGATTAAATTTATGTACATTTTAAAATTTAGCCTTTATTTGTGATGCAAAAAAAAAGAATTTCATAAAAATGACTCATAGCATTTTTTTGAGAAACTAAGTTTCAGTAGATGCACAGGAAAATCCAAATTTGCCATGTTCCTAATTTCCAAATAAAGGGCCATTTAATTATATGCACCCAAATTAACATCATTTAAAGATAGTGTCTGCCATTTCTACAGATTTTCAATAGATTACAAGTTTAATTTCTCCTTCGTGGAGAGAGAGGAACTGATTTCATAAGAAAACACTTCCTGAAGGACAAAATATCTTGCCTTTGTTTTCTTGTGCCCTCAGATCTCTGCCTCTGTGTTAGGCTGATCAACTTCAAGACAAACCCGGGTAGCTCTTGCAAAAGAGGCAGTAAATGTACTCTCTAGAACTGAAGTGCAACTGGATCATTTCACTGTTCTTCCTCGAAAAAAATACCAATGATGAAAAATCCAATTTGATGTGCCCAACTGCTGTCAGCGTTTGTATTTAGATAAGACTACATTAACATATACATAACATCATTTGGATTCAGAAGAAATCCGAGATAGACACAAATAAATGGCACACATACAATCCATAATGAGCTGCCCCATGCTAGGCATTGTGCTAATGCTAGAGACAAAAATATAAGCAAGATGAATGTAGTGCCATGTCTTTATAGACTTTATACCCAGTAAAATGTAATTGAAGATGCACTAAAAGTAAGATGCATTACATACTAAAATTGAAACGGGGGGACAGGGTGCTATAGCAGCCACATACAAGAAACCCTAATTTAAACTGGGTGACTCAGAGAAGGTTTTCAGAAGAAAGTGATATTGACACTAAGGAGGTGTAAGATTCAGGTGGAAAGGGAAAAGGATGTACGATAGCTCCGAAATGAGAGAGAGCAAGACAGTTTTGAGGAACCTGAGGAAAATTCCTTACGGCTGAAGCACCATGAGGATGGGGGTTTGTAGTGATGAGGAAGAGATGGAGTTACTGGCAAAAATCAAAAAATTGAGGATTTTGTCAGCCACATCCACAAATACAGATTTTATCCATAGGCTAAGGGAAGCCATTAAAGTGCTTTCAGGGGAGACACATGATCAGATCTACTTTCAGAAAGGACTACTCTTGTGATTGTGGCAAATGACTTGTACTTTGGTGTGAAACTAGAGACAAGGGGACCTAGAGACTTGTTAAAATAATCCCAGTGAGTGATGACAGTTGTTTAGATGAGCAAATTAAGAACAGGGAGAAAAAAATGGATGAATTCAGGAAATATTTACAAGTAGACTTGATCATTGATTTTTGGGGAGATGAAGGGAGTGGTGACAAACAGAAAGGAGGCTACAGTAACTCAGGTTTATTAGTATTTGGGCTAATGAGAAGATGGTCATGATATTCATGGAGATAAAATAACGTAGATCAATGCTATCAAAAATATGCCTTCAATTACTCTTTATTCTCTTACCTTACTTTTCTTCAGAGCACTTATCACGTACAAAGGATTATTATCTTCCCCCTCCTTTAGAACATAATCTCCAGGTGTATAGAGACTTTACCTATTGCTGTATCTCCATCAGTAGACGAGGGGTTCCAGGAGGGAAGATGATGATATGTTTGAGTTGTCTCTGAAACTTGCCAGTAGAAGTGTTTGGTAAATGGGCTGAATGTATGACTTCGTGTCTTAGGAGACAGGTGTGAGCCAGGGATATTAAGTTGGAAATGATCAGCTCAGGGAGAAAGATTGAAGCAGAGAAGCAAATGATACCCAGGAGTAAAGGTAGAATCAGAAGAGAGCCAACACCTAAGGACTGACAGGAAGAGGACCAGAGGGGGACCATGAATACAGAGAACCAGGAGATGGTGGTGTCAGAGAAACCAAGGCACAGGAATTATTATTTTTTTCAATTTTCTGTGTTTGTGTTGCCCTTCCTTAAAGGCAAATGTTTAACTGTCCCACTGTCAAGTCAGACAAAAAAAATCCGTAAGTTTTTGCTCTTCAACTTACTTAACTGTGCAAATGATGATTCTACTTAAATATTAGCAGCAGTCAGGACTGGTTAGATAATTTGCAGGGCCTAGTGAAAAGGAAAAATGCATGGCCTCTATTCAAATATTAAGAATTTCGAGATGGCAACAGCATAGCATTAAAATGAGCATGGGTCCTTTCTTTCTTTTTTTTTTTTTAAAGATTTTATTTATTTATTTGTCAGAGAGAGACAGATCACAAGCAGGGAGAGTGGCAGGCAGAGGAAGAAGCAGGCTCCCCGCTGAGCAGGGAGCCGGATGCGGGGCTCGATCCCAGTACACTGGGATCATGACCTGAGCCGAAGGCAGCCGCTTAACCGACTGAGCCACCCAGGCGTCTCAGCATGGGTCCTTTCTAAGCCTGGGATCCTGTGTTACTGCACAAGTCACATGCCTATGACGCAGCCCTGGATACAAACTTTCTCTTTCAGTTTCAATCAGGTTTAAATCAATTAAGGAAGAATAGGTTAATTTCTATAAAATACTTACACTATTTCATGTGGCCAAATTTCTTAAACCTTGAATGAAAAAGGGAAAAGAATTCCCCCTGGTTACTTTAAAGTTAATAGCACAGGAATATGGCTCCATTAAAAGGGAATTGATTTGAGTAGAAAACACAGATGATTTTGAATGGTTGAATAAATTACACATGATTATAAGATGGTAACTTCCTTATACTAAGCGGGGAAAAAAGGGAAAAGGGATATTTATCTTCTGGGATACATAAGCATTTACAATATATCCAAACTGCCAGTTAATTTGAGTTGTTTAGTCAGATAGCTGGTAGTGAGCAAATAACAGGCAGTGACTAAATAAGGCCAATATTCCATTTCTAGAAACCTCCAATTCAGAGTCATTTTCAGGATCAAGTGAATTAGGACAATTACACCGGCCCAGACCTTTGGCGCCGGGGGAATCATTCAGTTGTTAAAAACAAATCCTGCAACTCCAATGTTCTTACCACACTGTCACTGAATCAAAGCAGTAGGGAGAACCCCTTTGATTTTCTGCCAAGACCCTCGATCTGTACATTGTCCTTTTGTCATTACTTGTTCCTCTGGAGGATGGCCTTGATGTTCTCTGAAACATTATTTCATTTGTACATGAGCGTCTCCAAGGAACACCCAGCGTGACTTGTCCTGGCGCCGTAGCTTCTTGCAGACAGCCCCAGGATCTGTCCCTGCTGCTCACACTGGCCGGGCTGACTGCAGGGGATCCACAGCTAAAAGCAAGCTCTTTATGTCTGATGATCCAGTCCTAATGAAGTTTCTCAGCCAAACGATTACCCAAATAAAAAGAGCAGAATGTACTGAAAACATTATACTTTGATGGTGACTTTGGTTTGCTTCTACATTAACCTCACGGTGTCTGAAACTGACCCATATGACATATCTACTTTTTAGCTGAATATTAACTGGACAAGAAAGTTGTAATTAGCATCTTGAATTTGGACAAACTTCAAATCCTGTCAGGACATGTACCTAATGACACCATTTTAGACTAAGTCATTTATCAAACGAGACCAGGGAAATGCTGGTCCTGTCACCCTGAATACCCAGATTCAGAGGCAAATATGAACCTAAGTCATCCCCTCTAATTCTGAGGAAGATTAGGAGACACCTAATTAAAACAGGAAATGGGGACATTATGGTAAGATATGATTAAGTAAAACCTTTGCATCTGGTTTTGTTAAAAATGTAACCCTGAACTATCCTGGCCAGAAAAGCTTTTACTATGAGGATGAGGAAAGGCAAAAGCTTAAGGTCATATTCTAGTGAATGATTTTGTAAGATTGAAGTTTGCTGCTACATTATGGAGTTTTGCTGTAGTCAGGAAAGGAGTATCGCAGAATGATGGGGAAAAAGAAGCACAACCAACAGGAATAGAGCATGTGGGCTATCAGGAACCCTCTGGAGAAATGTAGGGGCCACAATTACACAATTTTGTTTCCTCCCCCATTTTCTAATGGGTCCATTATATTTGTCTTGAGGATACCTGTTTTAACTTAGCTTGCTGCTAGAAAAAAAAAAAAAAAAAACAAGAAAAAAAAAACCAATGGTCAATAAAACCACAAGACACACAGATGTTGAGAGCTCCTACTTCCCTTTTTTTTTTCCTCTATAAGTGATCAATACCAGATGTAACCAAAAAGGCTGCCCAACAATTGACACTATTTCTGTTTGTGGCCATGGAACACAACACTGGCCCTAGAGGCAACTTGTGTGTGCAGTTGTGTTTGAAAGACTAATGTGTGATCTGCACTCCTCCTGGCTGAGCGCCATGATCTCTGTAACTGGAGTCAAAAGAGGACACTCAATATGTGAGTTCTTGGGACATTTGGACTGGCTTTGGACAGTTTTGTTCAGATTCATTACTCACGTATCACTGAGACTTCACGTAGTCCGTCAACTAACAGCTCACATTTGATTCTCATTAGTGTTTAACACGTATTAAGTATCTCATGTGGGACAGATATTGTACTGATGATGTAAAATACGACTGTCAACATCAAGAGATGAAAAATTAATTTTGACTGACTGTTAACTTTCTCAAAAATTGCACTTCCTAAGCAAAAATCTCAAAATAAAATGATACACAGCACCACCGTAATTTTTGTTAACCTTGTTACATATATTTTTAATTCTAACATTTCACTCGTGTAATTAAATATAGGTAAGATCATATTTAGGTAGCCTACTTTCACAGGTATATCAACTCAAGAATGTTAAACAATTTAAAATATGTCTTTGTTTAAAAGTAAAGTGCTGTGGTTATCTAGCTAGCGATCACTGAAAGACAAACCTTATTCTAATAAAGTGATTATTGGAATTGTTCAAGAGGTTTGAAAAATTATAAAATTATAACTCAAATAAAATGATTTAAATCCTCAAGAACTAATGATATTAAATGTTGCTGTTTAATATACAGCAAAGAGCCTTAATAATGTTTTTATAACTTGAACTCAAATGACCAGGACCGAATCTATTCTACACTTAACAGGCACATGTCCTCTGGTAAATCATAACCTCTCCAAACTCCATTTTTTTCAGCTATAAAATAGGGGCAATGATACCTGCCCCACTTACTGCACCAGGGTGTAATGAGGCTCAAATGACACAATGTGTGTAAAAACCCAGTTAAATCTTTATACAGTCATTAGCTGCTATTTTTGTTATGCAAATCAGGAGACGTCCAGCTTTGGGGAAGGCTTCTTCCAATCAGAAAATTTTTTCAACCCCCCAAAATGAAAAAAAAGTAGCAATTTTAGATGCTATATAGGATGAGATCTTCTAATTATAACTTATTATAGTCTTTAATAGCATGTTTAAACCACTTAATACTTCTTTAAATAATATGAAAGGTAGGGAAAAACAAAACAAGTTTTAAAATACAGTATTGTCAATTTTTAGCAAAGCTTTAATGGAATTGATCATTACAGATGCAGAGAATATGCCTAAGAATTTTTTAATATGCTACTTGATATGCAAAAATGACACTATTCGAAACTGCAATGTTGTCAGGCATCATTTAGTTTGGGGGCACTGTAAATGCATTAAAAAAAAAGAAAATTGGCCAATACTCCTTGAATACAAAATACTTTAACTTGCATTTAAAATATTTCAGTCATAATCTCGTAAGATTTCAGTAGGGTAGTTTTACGCTTTTGAAATTAAACAAATAAAGTTAAACAAAAGCTTTCAGTTTTTTCCAACTTATTTATTTTGTTTGCAAAAAGCTTTCCTATGTAAGCCAATTATTTCCAAAGAATGAATTAAGAAGAAATAGCTCGAAAAAAAGAGAATGATTCCCCTACTTTATCAGGTAATAAAATCTATTACCCCTGAAATCATTTCACTTAATTCTCACTTGCTCTCATATCGCATACTCCATTTTGCTGAGTGAAATTTAATAAATCTCTCAGTCCAGGATTAAATTTTACTGTTTTATGAACTGTTAAATTGCATTGTATGCTTATTAAAGCCGGTGTTCTCTCACTTCTAGACACATTCCCATCTCTACCCTGGGGCACAATTAAACAAACAGCAGAGATTTTGTTCTCACCATTGGAGTGTCTTCCAACAGGGAGCAATACATGAACAACAGCAAGTCATTTAACTATAAACAATGTGCACCTAATAATCTGCATATGCCTTGAACTACATAAACCATATTTTAAAGAGGATAGTACATCAAATGAATAATAATACCCGCATCACAGGCTCTGACTTAGTTAAAACGCGATAGTTACTGAAATGCATTGTAATATATTAAAATACTTTACATCACTTATACATACTTTCATGTAACCTACTGTGATTTAATTATAATTACTTTTTCATACTCCTACAATGTGTTTAGCTTTTAATGCCAGAAATGAAGCTAACATTTATAATTCAGATGCCAATTGTAAACAAGAAATTCTACTAAAGGTATAGAATTGAGTGATTAAAAAACAAAACTTTTAAAGGAAATGCATTTGAAAAAGGAAATGCATTTGAAAAAGAAAATGCGTGAAAATATTATTTTCCATCTGCAGACCTCATTTGAGTAGACTTTCCAATCTGTACCCAGGAGAATCACAATTCTGCTATAGCAAGGTCTCCACAATTAATGCCTGGACTTAGAAGAAAGAATCCTTAGGAACTCAGATTGTGAGACAGGAGGGAAGACAGGCTTCACTGTTTAAATCTTAGGCTATGTGTCTATAGGCAAGTCGCTCATGCCTTCTGAACTTCAGGTGTGCTGACCCATGAAATAAAACTAACAATTGTATTTTCCTCTACTGGATGAGGGGAAATAAGTGAAATTTAGTCCCCGTTTGAAAATTTAAATGAAATAGTGCATGTAGTATGCTTCACTGGACCATCCACTCAAGAAAAGTTAGCTATAATTATTGTCATTATGTGTAATAGAAGAATTGTCTGATTTTTATTTAATGTTTACATTTTAAAAATTCATTCTCATGACTTCATATACTTACTATATTGTATGTTCAAGGAAAAACTTTTTTATTTCTCCCATAACACATTAAATACTACATATTCATTGATTTAATCAGAAAACAGTGGCCTAAGCCTCAGTTCCCCTGTTTAAAAATATATTTATTTTGATAGATAATGTAACGTATGTTGATTCAATGCCCATAAAAACACAAAAACCCAACATGATATCAATAGCTGAACAAATGTTTTCTATTTTCCTTCCCTGCCAACCCTCTATGTCTCATCAGCTTTTTAAGTCAATTTTTTTTTAAACGAATCTCAGTCACTGGAGCTCTTAGCAAGTAATTATTTAGAAGATTTCGGAAGATCAAAATTCAATGTGCATATATACATTATATTACATTATATTATGTTATATATAAATATATATTATATATTACATTAATTTTATATGTTATATATTAATACTATATATATCAAAGACATCTTTGCTTTAAGAACCTCCATTTTGTTTAAGAATTATAGGAATTAATTATTAGTAAGTGCAATAGCAAAAAATTAATGTCAATTGGTTGACTAAGCTTCATGAAAATCAGATAAACTCATGAATAGTGACTGTCAGACAAGTCAACTCTGTATTTTAAATCAATACTGTGATTAAGCCTACTTGCCTAACAAACTCTAGTACTCTGGTATTTTCAATTAACTCAGAATTGAAAAGAAAGACAACTCTTAAAATTCAAATGTTGGCTAACTAAAGAAATTGTTTTCAAAGAGGGCTGAGTATTTATTTTCATACCAAGCCCTCCTAAACCTGTCCTTTGTTAAGAGTGTGTAGCAACCTTCCAAATGAGGATTAGAGCAGTCTCTGAGATTCATGATTGGCATGAAGCCTTTGCTTAGGCACAAACATATCTTTTAAGCAGTACTGAATAAAATGTTTAAATTTTATAAATGTAGCCATTTATAAATGTACATTACTGTGGGAAGACGAAATTTATTTTCCTAAGAAAAATTATCATCCATGTTTCTTTTAGAAGAGTGATGGGAAGGCCACACAGCAATCTTGGTTCTCCCATGATTCTTATTGCTCTTTTTTGTTCTTGCCTGTGTTTGGTCTTGACTCTAATTTGTTTTCTAAATATCCCAGTGCCTCCCTCCATTTAATTAATTTCCTAACTACTCCCTTAGGGAAACTTACCTCTTCTGCTAGTCTTGTCTGAACTGTGCAGCAGTGGTACTAACAAGGAATGGCATCACGGTGGCCTCAGATGTTATTAAGGAACACAAAACCTGGAGGGAGGGAGTTTTACATCTCCTATAAAAGTCCTCTAGTATAAAACCTTTCAACTGAAGTCCCTACAGGTCCTCTCTTAACAGAAAGTATTCCATATAAACATTTTCCCCCAAGTGTTAAAATCTTCGTGTTCAACAACTAATCGAAAAAACACAATTTCCATTATAATAATGTTTCATAAATTGCTTTCCTAGGGTGAAATGCCCTATATAAGTCAGTTTTGCCAATAAGCTGAATATACCTATAGGTATAAGAAAATGTTTCACAATACTTAGCTATTATTTTATCATATTTTATTAATGTTATTCTAGTGTTACATCTGCTACTACTCTGCTCCAAATGACTGAAAACCTACCATACCCACTTGGTAGATAACACTTTCAAATTAGGTTTTTATTACTGTGCAGTGTGATTTCTGATATATCTGTCAAGCGAGGGCAGATAACACACTAGTTTATCTGGAAGATAGAATTAATTTCTTCTCATCATGTCTCCATGGAGAAAACTTTCCTGAACACTCTCTAGCATCTACACCGGTTAGAAGAGACTTTGGATTTGTATAGTGTCAGGAGCAATTTCAGAGATGATTTATGCCAACCCTGTTGTGAAGCACAGCGAATTTAAATGACAGCTTGTCCCTTGCTTCTGGTATCAATTTGCTAGAATCCATTCTCCACACATTTAAGCTTGAGTGAATTTTAAAACTCTTCAGAAGTGCCTCATTGCTGACAGGCTCAAGTCCATATTCTTCCATGTGGCTCAGGAGGCACTTCACGGTCTCACCTCTCCTCATCTGGCCCTTTTCATGTTGCCCTGCCCCATCACCTTGATTTTATGATCCAGCCATACTGAATAATGTTTCACTTCCTCACAGGACCCACATTTTCTTACCTCTGAACCTCTGCATATGCTGTTCCTGCTACCTGGATCACTCATCCTTTCTCCCTACAGCCTGATTCCTAGGTAGCACAGGCCTCACCTCCCTGACCACTCAGGATGTGGAATAGGAGCCTCTGCTATGTGTCCACCTGGCACCCTGTCCTTCCTTTTCACAGCACTCATAATACTATATAGAGATTAATCAAATATTTGTCTGTTTCCTTCATGAGACCTTAAGTGCTGTGAGGAGAAGGGCTATGGCTCCTTCAGTTACCTTTACATCATGGCCGGGTATCACTAGTCTGGTGTAAATAAGTGCTAGCTAAATGTTCAATAGCAAATTGAAAGACAATTCTATTCACTTTTCAACAAAAATTTACTTTGATATAAATTAAAGTACGTTTTTGGGGTGAGATTATCATTAAACATTTATATAGGCTAATTAGAGTACTCAGTACTTTTACCTAAATCCTAAATTCTAAAAATAATCCTAAAAATATACAATGGATGACTTTATCAACATAAATTTCGCATCATGAAAATCATATGCTTATAGAAGGAATATTCCCTATTGAACTGTTAATTGGATAGTTTCTTCTATTATTAACCCTCATTTCTTAACTGACATAATTTTTAATAATATTTGATAGCCTCAATTTATGAAAGCAAACATACTAATTGAAAGTTTAAAGGTACCATGCAAAACATTCTTAAAAATTAATAAAATTTTAATTAACAAAACTACTATATCCAAGAACATAGGACTATTTTTCAATTGATTTCATTTGTACTAATATTTTAATTTATTCTACATTATCAATATTCTATATCATTTCAGACAGTAGAAACTCCCAGCAATACTCAATATGTAAGGAAACTATCAACTATCATGCAGTAGATATACAACCACAAATTTTCAAAAGAGTTCTGGTCCCTCTGTTTCTTTCTCTTTGTCGTATAAATACAAAACTAACTGATTAGTAATTATTAATGGTCAGAGTCTTTTAAAAGCGAATACATAGTAAGAAAATAAGTATTATAAAGTATTATGTCTGAAAACAAATATTTATCTTTCATGGGTGGATTCATAATTATATACCAAGTTCAGTTTCCCCACAGACTTTGGACCATCAATAACACCATGTAAAGAACATATCAGATTGTATTGTAAATTTAAGTTCTTGATCTTAGGAAAGAAGAACAAAATGGTTTCTCCCCTTAAAATAGAATGTCATCTTTCTTTGGAAATCTTATAATATTCATAGAAATATCCCAACAAAAGGTTTTGTAAGTGAGATGATGATGACCGTCTTATTATTTTCTATGTTGACTTAAACGATGTTGCAGATTTACAATGAAAAGTTCACCTGCTAATATAACATATATCTAACAATCTTTTCCCTTTGGAGACTCTGGGAAATACTTCCAAAGTATGTTCATGATTCTATTTAAAAACAACTTATCTTTGTACAGAACTTTGTATTTACAGAGTACTTTTACATATATAATATCATTCCTCATATTTATTACCATTTCATGTGTAGTGTTGGTATTGGTAATTCCAAAGTTAATATGTACGTATGTGGGATAAAACAAATGACTTACTAGGTGGTATTCTAATTGTATCATTTCTGGTATCATTGAAAAACTGAATTCTCACTGTTGGGAAAAGGAGATGTAGATGTAAAACCGAAGAGAATAAATAAAATTTCTGTAGCTCTAAATTTGAATTTTCAAAATAAACTCATGATGTGTTTTATTATAATTAAGAAGAAAATAAATATTTCCCCAGCTCTACTGAAAAGGCCTAAAAACAAGCCCAACTCAATAGCAATGAGTACCCCAATGTTCATCTTATAATCTTGATACACCACTTCCCAATAAAAGGAAATAGACTCCTTGGCTATATTGCTGATTCTAGGGCTGATGCAAAATAATATATAAGATAAACCTGGAAAAGCTTGTCAGTGCTTAGTAAAGGAATACTACTGGTGAGAAATAAGTCTGAGTCAAAACTGTTTAGAGGCTCTCTTGAAGAGATTCAGAATGGACAAAATAAAATAGCTTTCAAATCAAGAAAAATAATAGCTAAAATGGATTTAAACATAATAAATACATTTCATTATAGTTTGTAATAATACAAAAAATAAACTAATTGACCAGAGTTGATAGATGATAATGAGTCAATTTATTATTTGGAAACTGGTACATAAAGGGAAATAAGCATTTATCTTTCCTACATGAAATTGTATAACTGGGAAACAAAAGAGCAAGATTTTTCTTTCAGAAGTATCCCAGCTAACAAATGAGGAAGAAATGAGAAAAATAGAATCTCTCCATTTGGCCCCTTTGAATTAATGGGTCTGAACATTGATCATCATTGATTCTTAATATCAATAGAAGCAACCAAACATTAAGTGCCTTCTGATAGAAGAACACAATACCATCTAAAAAGTAGTTTTGCCCAAAAAACAAGCAAGCAAAACCTATACGTGATTAAGTCTAGAACCAACCACCAATTTACAGAAAATACAGAGGTCAGAGGAACACATTAAAGAGTACCATGGGGATGCATTCAGCAAAATCCAGACAGTGGAATAATGTCAGCCTATCATAATGAGTAGATCTTATTTGGATCCCAATTCTAAAAACCCAACTGTAAAGAAAAAAAAAAAAAAATCTATGAGATGACTTAAAATTAAAACACTGTATATATGATGATAAAGAATTATTAGTTAATTTTAGGTACTGTACTATTATTTCGGTTATATGTGTTTTTAAAACATCATTTTTCAGTGATACATAATGTAATATTTATGAATAAAATGATGTGATAGCTGAGATTTACTATGATATAACATGGGAGAAGAAAACAGGAGGGAATAGAAATAAAATGAAATGGCATGGTGAACTGGTAATTTTTGAAGCCAGGTAGAGTACATAAGGGTTTGCTATGAATATTCTGTTTGCTTTTTTTTTTTTTTTAAAGATTTTATTTATTTATTTGAGAGAGAGAATGAGAGACAGCACGAGAGGGAGGAGGGTCAGAGGGAGAAGCAGACCCCCTGCTGAGCAGGGAGCCCGATGCGGGACTCGATTCAGGGACTCCAGGATCATGACCTGAGCCGAAGGCAGTTGCTTAACCAACTGAGCCACCCAGGTGCCCCTATTCTGTCTGCTTTTACACCTATTTAAAATTTACCATAATAAAAAGTAAAAATGAAAAATAAACAAAGTTTATGACTTTACAGATTTATAGTTAGTACATGGTAGAAGAGAATCTCAGTGTTTTGCTTCCAAATCCAATACGTTCTTCCCTATACCACAATAGTCCATCATGTTCAGAGAACTTGATATTAAATGACAGTATACTTTCAGAGGAATAGTCTTGAATCAGCCCTGTTTAGTTTAGAAAAGACACGAGAAGTAAGCGAAAAAGCAGGGAAGAAATAGCCAGCAGGCCTGTGTGAAAGAAAACATGTGGAGTCTACCATTCTTTACGGACCCTATGTCTAGCAGCAACTAATCCACAAGCCTTGACCAAATTATATGCAGTTGCAATACTTCTCTCCCTCTGACCATTCGGCTGCTAAGCGTCCAAAAACAAGACACTTGGAACTACAGGAAAATAATTGCATCATTCTTCTTGAATGCTTTTTCTTGCCATAGCATCAAGACATTGATGAATCTTATAACTAGAGCTGGTGCTATAGATGTGTGCAATAGCCCTGCGACTTGGGGTGCCATTAATCAGCACCCATGGAAGAAATACTGGTCATGCCATTGAGAGAGGATTCTGCTACAAGGTTTGATATTTTTATTTCTACGCAATTTCCAATGGATATGATTGAGCAGTTTTCAAACACATTTATCTGAGCTTCTGTGAGCAGGGTAGAAAGAGAAAGCATCATATACACATCACAAAATCTGGCTCTTAGGAGAAGGAAAGTAGTATTTATTGTGATTACTGAATATGGGCTTTAGATTTCAAGAAACTTATGTTCAAATCCCAGCCCTGAAACTTACCTACTGTGTGAAACTAGCCAACTTCATCTCTCTAAGCCTAAGTATATACAGCTGCAAAATGGTAAAAATGATATCTCAACCAGGAAATTATCAGTTGAATGAGGCCATCTTTAATAAAATATTTATCATAAAAGCTGGCATATATAAGTATCCAATAAATAATATTGTCTTGTCTTGCTATTGCTGTTGCTCTAGAAAAAAAACAAGTGAATATACCTTGAACAGTTGCTTTTATTAGCCTTGCTCTTTCACCATGAAAAGACCACCATTTTTCTTTATATAGATCATACAGAGACAAGATGCCTAAATATATTATTAGCCCAATTTTTAAGCCTCACTGATAGACAACTATGAACAAATATTATCATCATTCTCAGTTGAAGGGAAGCCACATGTTAGGCGCTTCATTATCAGGCAGGTTTTAGGCCTGGCTCTGGATCTAACTTCTCGAGACTCTGCTTTGAAATCTGTTTAGCAGAAATAATACTTCTTGTATTGTGATGTGTAAATTTATAAACTTAAATAAATTTGCCTTTCTTATCCAGCCACTTAATAAACATTGGTTTTTCTTTGCTCTCATTCAGCTTCTTTAAAATAAATAAAGTAAGAAAAGCAAAACAGCCAGATTTAAATTAGGTCACTGGTTCTTTTTAAACAATTGTTGCAAATTTAACAATTATTTTTAGACTAAATTTGGGAGTTTTTCTAAGCCATTCTCCTCTTCTTAGACCAAAAAAAAAAAGTTAAAAATTTCAATACTTACATATATGTTTTATCATGTACATAGCATTCCGATGAATTAGAACATAATTCATAACTAAATACACATACATTTATGCCATAAATCAAAATGCGGGAGATGATTATCCTGGAAAATAGTGTCAGGTTCTTATCCAACTAATCCCTTCAATTCCACATTTTTTTTTTTTTTTTTTTTTTTTTAGCACCTACTGGGTATCAGATACTGTGATATATATATCCTGGGGGCACATACATCAATAATCCTGCCCTAACTGAACTCATAGTCTGGTGAAATGGGAGAAATTTATATAAGTATTTATAATGTAAATAATGTATTAAAACTATTTAGATTGAAGTATTTGAAATTATAGAAATGAACCATTTTTGACTTATAAAAATGGCAATTTCATATGGTTTAATGAATATATTTATTTATTTATTTTTTTTTTTTTTTTTTTTTTAAAGATTTTATTTATTTATTTGACAGAGAGAGAGACAGCGAGAGAAGGAACACAAGCAGGGGGAGTGGGAGAGGGAGAAGCAGGCTTCCCACGGAGCAGGGAGCCCGATGCGGGGCTCGATCCCAGGACGCTGGGATCATGACCTGAGCCGAAGGCAGACGCTTAACGACTGAGCCACCCAGGCGCCCCTAATGAATATATTTAATGTCCTTCTTAAAGTCTTTAGTTGTACCAGAGTTCCCTAACATTAATTTGTCCTTAATTGAACAGGGATGATTAACTCCCAGAATACACATTTTATCACCACTAAATAATTTTTATTCAATTATCTGCTTTGTGCCAAATTGGTCAAAGAAATGGTAGAACCAAATTATGACTGTATTCTATGACATTCCCTAATAGATAATACATCTTGGTCTATTTTATTTCTAACAACACTTAGAATAAGAAATAGCTAACTCCAAAGTATTCATTTATTTTGCCTATATGAATATGTTTCATTTATATGCTTTCCACTTCTACATCATGCTATAACTTACATTATTTCAAGCAGGATTTGTCCCTGGTTTTATATGGTAGGTACTATGGTAACATCATTTTGTTTATTTTTGCCTAAAATATGAACATTTTCAGGAGAAATTCTAGCAATTGCAATGCCAGATCCCTTTGGCTGGTATCTCCTTCTGACTTGGCAGTATTTGAAATCCTTCTGCAGAGACTCTGGCTGTGCTCTCTACAGCACATGGCCTGCCAGCCACAGAACAAAGTAAGATATAATTGTTGTTTAGTAATATCCAAAGATAAATTCTGTATTGCAGCTTTCTCTCTTAAATGCACTGTGACCTCAAAAGCCATAGAAATGGTCGCTCTCTCTACTTTCAACTGAATTTAATTAGTATCCAGATATAATTTAAACAACCCAAATAATAGTGAATGATGTGTCTACCAATATTAATGTCTATATTGTTATTACAAAATAGTATTATTAATTTTTGAATTATGTTTTTCAAATGTATTATTATTGGCTCAATAAATTAAGACACGCATATGTATGTGAATTCACAGAAGCACAGACATTCCAAAAGATCTAAGAAACCAAATGTTAATGACTTAGAAGGAAGTAACAGTCTATTTTCCAAGAAATAATGAAGGCCATCTAATTGGATAAAGCCTATCATTCACCAAGAAGGAAGAGTGAATTTTATGTAGACTTGACATGGCCAAATAGAAAGCACAGTGTCTTTCTAGAATACACATCAGGGACATGATTGAAAAAACGTGAAGACTTATCTATCACACCTGACAAGCCCTCATGCCTGCCGGTTCATGCGGGTATGAATGATGCCATCATGATAAACATACAAACAGTTTCTAGAAGTTATGATGTCCTAGGCAGGAAACTAAAGGGCTCCCAAGAGCCAATTGCTCTTTTAAACTTTTCCTCTGATGTAACATGTGATTTAGGAAAGGAACAAATGCTGAGTTGTTAGTTAAATAAGTGGGAGCAAATTCATGTTTTAAGATACCAAAATAGGTGGGCATTGGCTAAGTATAGAATGTATTTTCATATGGAAGAATATTAATTCTCTGCTGAACTGCTGATCTAATTCAGAGTATTTTAAAGTAAAATTTATGGAGAGAAAATATACATAAAAATATTAACAAAGCTTATAAAAATTATATTAGATATGACAGAAAGAAAATCATTAGGAAATTTCCCAAGGTGTTCATAGGAGAACATCACTGGATTATAAAAAATACCTGTGTCCTCAGATAACTATATATGAATGGCCAGAGTATTACAATAAAAAGGATATGTGTGTGCATGTCCATTCACTTGTGTGCATGTGTATTTGCCAAGGGAAATTGAGAGATTCAATATTAGAATGCAGCAGTGCAAGTGCATAGTTTAACTGCAGAAACAAGTCTGTTAGAAGGAAGGATAGTATAATGAAATCTATCTTACCTGCTGAGATAGAAATTTGAAGGTAGCAGGATGGTGACAATAAAAAGACAGGATTGTAAAGTGGAGCCATTTGTAAGGATAATATAGACTATGCGGGTACATGATTGGAATGGATGATTATTCCATGTTCACATACAAAAACGCTAGAATGATGAGTTACACAAATGATAGGAAGGAGGGAGGAAAAAGAGCACTCAACTCTCCTTGGAGTGTTATTCAACTAAAGAAATTATTTCTTTGCTTGGCTGGCTGGCAATTTAATGCCTCAGATGCCAGAGGAAGCAGTACAATGACTTTGAATCAATAAGAAGAAACTGGTGGCCAAGTTGGAATGAGGGGACTCCGTATGACTTGCCATCCTAATATTCAGGATAATATTAAGGAAGGGTAGTTAGGAGATGAGAATTATGGGATTAAATTATAATTTAGTCCATGTTTTAAGAAATCAGATTTCAAAACTTTCAGAAAACAGAAAGATCTAAGATTCTGATGATGAGATAACTCAATCAGAAAGAAATAAAAAGAAGTCTTCTGAAAATCTAAATTAAAATGTTACAATGGTAAGTGATCCTGATGAGGAAGGATACTGGGGAAACATCTAAAAATGTAGCTTCATGGGAAACACCCTGAACAGCTAAAGTTTTGTTGTTGCTTGTTTTTTCCAAGATTATTTATTTATTTATTTGAGAGAGAGAGAGAGAGAGAGAGCAAGCACATGCAGGCGGGAGGGGCAGAGGGAGAGGGAGAAGCAGACTCCCCACTAAGGAGGAAGCCTGACGAGGGACTTGATCCCAGGACCCTGGGATTATGACCCGAGCCGAAGGCAGACGCCCAATCGACTGAGCCACGCAGGCACCCAACAGCTAAGGATTTAAAAAGAAATTTACAAGAGACAGAAAAGAAAGGACAGAGCTAAGAAATTTTTCTTTCCTTATTTTTAGTTTTGTAAGTGGCATCAAATTTTGAGACTCATTAAAAAAAAAAAACCCACTAAATTTTGCAATATAATCTCATACATCTATTCATAAGTAAAATGTTCTTCTGTCCACTTGGGTAAGAATACCAATCAGCCTTTATAAGTGTATATTTTGCCAGGTGCTTTTTAAACACTGACACTATTGGTAATCAGCACTTGAATAGCAGACCCACCATGTTCAACTGTTTGCTATGCTGGTGCTCTCAAATGGAGAGGGCATATGGCAGCTATTCACTCTGTTGTAGATACCTAAAATTTAGATCTCCAAAACCTAGTCTTGTTTATAATACTCCTTGCTACCAGAGACTATTCTTTCATTGAACAATATGTTGATATTATACCCTCAGCTTTTATCAAAAGTTGAAAGAAAAATGAAATAACTCTGAAGAATTATGAAGAATGTTATATGCAGTCTTTTAAGATCATGTTGTTTAATGTTCCTTATATAAGAATTAACTTAAGAAATTTCTCTTAAAGGGCGCCTGGGTGGCTCAGTTGGTTAAGCGACTGCCTTCGGCTCAGGTCATGATCCTGGAGTCCCGGGATCGAGTCCCGCATCGGGCTCCCTGCTCGGCAGGGAGTCTGCTTCTCCCTCTGACCCTCCTCCCTCTCATGCTCTCTGTCTCTCATTCTCTCTCTCAAATAAATAAATAAAATCTTTAAAAAAAAAAAAAAAGAAAAGAAATTTCTCTTAAAATGTGAAAAAAAAATCTTTGCAAATGAACTAATAAAATATTTTTTCCTTTAGCTATGAGAATTGCATAAATCATTTTGCTTGCTTTTTCACCTTACCTACTCAAAATTAACTTAGTTCCAGATAAAGCAACTATAATGTCTACTCTAATATTTCCTTAAGTAGCACTTACTTTTTAATTATTTTTTGAGTAAGGACAAAAAAATAGAAATGATAGAACCTACCATATAGGGTACTTGGTATCCTATGTTGAAGGTTGGTGTTGATGAGGTTCAGGACACACCACCCCAAAATATGGCACCTTGTCATACTGCATAGCTTAAGCTGAAGGAGTTGGAAAAAATGGCAGAAGCAAGAAGGTCACTTTGACTTCCTCCCCTCAACTCCCCATCTTTCTTCTCTGAAACACCTCACAAAACCCTCATGTGAGAGGAGCCTTCTCTACACCTGAAGGAAAGGAGCATCCTTATCTCAGAAGCCAAAGGGATGCCAAGAAAATCCTAACAAACAGGTCTTGCTAAATTTCTCCCAGTTTATTACAATTACCTCATACTTCTTAACCTATCATATTCCTCCACAATTATCCACACTTCAACAAACCTAGCATAAATATACTCAGGTCTGCTTCTTCTGCCCTTTATTTCTTTATGAAGACTGCTGTACCACATAAAACTTATATTAAATATATTTGTATACTTTTCTTAATCCGTCTTTATCAGTTTAATTTTCAGACCTAACCAAGGACCCTAAGGCGGTTAAAGAAAATTTTTTCCTCCCCTACAGTGTGTGTGTTAGGGACCAGAAGGAAAATAAGAAACCATAGGACTCCAATCTTAATTCCTTTTTCTGTGACAAAGAGAACACAGTTTAGATGGGAAAGGAGGAAAAGATATAGAAAGAGGCCTCCGAAGGCCAAAATAGCATTAGAAAGACAGCTCTTAAATTTCTACACTCAAGTGAATTGCATTCTGGTGTGCTGAGAAAATTTTCAAATCAAGTGATCAGGCCCCTCTAAGATGCTAAAAACTGTAAAGAGGCCTAGATTTGCTATTTCCAGATATAGGAGAAGGTATTTTCTGATACTCATCCCTAGTAAAATTTTATGATGGCTTATCAAAGCAATTAGAACTCTAAGGAGAGCAGTGATCACTGGGGAGTATTAAGAACAGCAGGGTGTAATGGAACATTCACCTTGGAGTCAGGTAAACCTGGGTTTAATCCTGGCTCTGCTATTTATCAGCTACTGACCATGGGCAAATTATTTGGTCTAGCTGAACAAAACTAGGACACAGTGAGCACTCAGTTATGCCGTGCAAATATAATTTGGTTTTTGGATGCAGTTATGGGCCATTCTATACTTACTGGTTTTAAAAGTTATCAGATGAAGGGATCACAGTTTTGGCGTACAAACTACTTTAAAGTGAAACATCTGAACTATAGAAGATACAGAAAGAAATCTGAATCAGCCTCATCTGACTAAAGCGGACTCAGCTGCCATTAATCCTCCTCCAACGAAGTTTCTTAGGAATTCAGCTGCTGTGGAGAAAGACTGCCCATTCTATTAGCTTCAAAAAGTCCAATAGAGTCTTTGATAGTTTCCCACTGAAGCCTGAAACCTCTCCCCCCTTTTTTGTTAGGATGCTATATAACCTTTACTTCTGGCTATTCATCGAGTTACTCATCACTGAGTACTAGTCCGTGTCCTCATACGTACGCACATCAGAGTCCTTGCTCCTTTTAAGGTGTCTATTGTCAGTTAATTTGCAGGGCCCAACCCCTTGAACCTAAGACGGCAGAGGAAGTTTCCCTTCCAATAGACGAATTCCGTAGACAAGATATATCTGGATTTCAAAAGGGTACTATATGAAAATTCTAGTAATATCCTTGTAAAGGTAAAGAGAAATCTGGGAGAGATGGTCTATTTTAATGACTTCTTTACTATTTGAATATACGGTGGCCATTGACAGCTTCACATTATAATCACCTGGTGAATTTTTAAAAATGCCAACACCTAGGTCATTCCTTAGTCCAACTTATACAATCAAGGCTGAGGGGAAATCACCAGTTGGATACGGGCATACTCGTGGCTCTCCCTGACCTTGTCCTCCCCAGCGTAGCACTTGGTTTATTTTATTTATTTGTTTTTTTTCATCTGTGATGAGAACCGTAAAAGCCAATTACGTTTGCAGATGACAGGCTGAAACATGGAGTCAAATCTAATAATATAAAAGAAAAACAGAAACAAAGGTCAAGCTCTGAATATAGCTTTAAAAATAAAAGGAAAATAACCACCACACAAGTACAAAGCACAGTGGTGTGACGTAAGAGCAGTAGTCCCCCCCTACCCTTCTTTTCCTTTTCTATTTTTGCCTGTTGTTATTACGTATCAATAATAAAGAACATTTGTGTTTATCATGTACCATGCAGGCGCTAAGTGCTTTCTAGGTATCCCCTCACTTAATCCTCACAACATTAAGAGCAGCAAATAGAATGCCATTTTATAGCCAAAGAACTGTTCAGACATCAAGTGACTTCAGAAGGATTAAACCAGCCTGGAGAGCAGGGGCTTACCATGAGATCCTGTTAGCTGAGTCACGGTCTCACCCCACATAGCCACGGTAGATCTGAACTAGAGGAAGCTGCTAAACACCTGCTGGGGTTGTAGACTCCAGCTAAAGAGTCTAGAGACACTAAACCCTGCATTCTCACTGACGGGGGAGGGAAGGCTTTGCCACATCACTCCCAGAGGGCAAAATTGGTTCTTGAGCAGGAACAAATGTGTGGCATTAACATTTCCTGGGGTGAGCAATTAGGAAAACAATGTCTAAACGGGCTCCTTGGGGGTTGGTGAGTAATAATGAAAAAGAGAATCACTGCTCTAGAACAAAAGCTTTTAACAGTCTCACCCCAGCTTGCTGGGTAAGCTACACCTCACAGAAAATTATGTTAAGCTTTCAATAGAACATGCTAAATATGTCAAACTGGAGGGAAATTTACCAGAGTAGCACAGGAACCTAAAAGGCTAAGCAGGTTAGATGAGAAAAAAACACGGAGTGATGGGAATAGTTGACAATTGCTCCCCCTGGGCTTCAAGACTATCTGAGAAATACAAAATTGTCCTTAATAGATTTACCAACTTACAAAATACATATATACACATAAATATTTTTTATTCATAATATTTTTTAAAATGCTCTTACATTTACTACATCATTTCTTCATAGAAAACCATGAAGTAATAAAGTGTAATAGTCCCCTTTTAAGAGAAGATGCCCAAGGGGAAAATGATTTGTCCCCTTCCCCTCCACCAGTCAATAACAGAGCCCAAACTAGAATCCACACCCACTGTTCTTTGATTTATTGAGGTATTACAGTCTTTCCCAGAGTTCTGACAATTCTGAAATCAAAAACTGGCAGACCTGCCTCCAGATAGATTAAATAATGTAATAAACAAAAATTAATGAAGTGGTTTTAAATAAATATACCTTCCAACCACCCACTGAGGGCCTATGTGACTTATTGATCCTCATGTTTCCCAGTGGCAGAAACAGGACAGCAAAATCAATAGCAGGCGATAGTCCATTTGAAGTTATAAATGCTTTATTCAGTTGAGGTACTTACTTGACATATTCAAAAAACATCTTACTGTGACTGTGGCATTTTGTAAATAGTCAAGAACCAGAAATAATTTAATCATATACATAATATAGCAGGGCTCTTGCCTTAATTGACAATTTCATAGACAGGCTCTCAGTGAATGATAAGCATCTGTGAAAAGAGATACAGGGCTTCCTGTGTCTGTGCACTCTGCCCACTGCTGTCCTTGATGAGAAACCTTTAGAGCTCTTGCCCCTGCTACCTCTCTTATCACAGTCCTGGCTTCTATGTTACTTCACGGCACTTCCCAGCATTGGTATTATGTTTGTTTATTGTCTGTTTCCTCCCTGTAGAACAGTGGTTCTCTATAGGGGTGTTTTTGCCAAATAGGGGACATTTGGCACTGTCTGGAGACATTTGTGGGAGGTGCTAGAGGCATCTATTGGGTAGAGGCCAAGGATGCTACTAAACATCTGATATTTCACAGGACAGCCCCCTACAATAAAGAATTATCTAGCCCAAACTGTCAACAGTTTGGGAAACCCTGCTCTAGAATGTAAGCTCTGTGAGAGTGGAGACTTCCCCTTTTGCTTAATAAATATTTACCACATGAATGAATGCATGGGTGAATGAGTGAAGGGTGCCAGCATCTCAGAGGATAAAGAAGGTAGGGGGTCAAAGAGCTGTGAAGATAGAGCAGGTGGGAACACCAGAACAATTCTCAGGGAAAAAATACAAAACTGAAATTTGCACTACATCATCAAAGTGCAAATTCTAAAGAGAAAAAAAATGTGCTATCAATCTCTTAAAAATTTACCTCACATAATTTTAAACTAATTTGAAAATAATTAAAAAGGGAGATGATTTTTTGAATGTATACATATATGTGTATTCAAAGTACCAATTGTATTGTATTTTGCCTATAATGTTATGATTTTTCAATTCTTCCACCCAACAGTTTATTTCTAGGTTTCAAATGAGAAGAGTTGTCTGTTTCTTTTTCACTAGGGGAAGAAGAGGAAGTCATACATCTCAACCTCTATCTTCTTGGACCTGATATTTCTGAGTAATCAATAATTCATTTGCCTCTAAAACTCATTTAATTATTCTCATCCTAAATACCCTGTTGACATTGGAAAATTTTCCTGATTTTAATCGATTCTGAGGTAGATTGATTTTTGCTCAACCTCTTCCACAGCATGCATACCATCCACTTTCAATCTACAGAGAAAGTAGACCTTCAGCCTATAAACCCTTTTGCTGACAGGTGCAAAAAATTAACATAACAGCCATAAAAGTAGAAACTCATTAACACATGACCCAAACCTAGAGATCAAATAGAGTCGTGGTTTCTACACAATTTTCACCACGATGCCATTTTTTTTCCAGACCCTGATATTTCTGAGATATGAATGTATGAATGTTGACCTATTGAATAGGAGCAAAGGACAACTGAGGGTGCCTCCAGTGCCCCCCTGCTCTGTCCATTGAGTACGGGATACCTTTTCATTAAATACTCTTTTTCATCTCAACACCCCCTCCATAGGGATTCTCGGCCACTCACAATGAGGAAGATCACCCCAGGCTACACATCTGGACCTCACACCAGCACAACTCCGATGTGCTCACCAGCTCCTCAAACTTCATCTATCTAAAACTGGTATCAGCATCTTTCCCTCAAACTTACTCCTTCCTTCATTTTCTTTTTTTTTTTTGGTAAATGGCACACCATAAATATATTTGCTAAAACTGAAAACTTGGCAGCCATTCTTGACTCCTCTCTCTTATATTCCACATCATGTCAATCTCTACTCACTTCAGAGAGACAACTTGAGACCAAACCACAATTTTGAACTATAATATTTACTACCTTGTTCCCTGCCTTTCTTCACAACAACCCCACCCCACCTCATGATCTCTGTCTATTTTAATCATATTACCTCTCTCTCCTCCTTAAAATTCTACAGTGACAAAAATCAATTCTTTAATGTGTACTTTAAAGCCCTATAAAATCTGCTCCAACCTCTTTCTACCATTTTCCCTCAGGATTTTTATCTCTAGTCTCCCTGTGATGGTTAATTTTATGTATCAAATTTGACTGGGCCACAGAGTGTTCAGATATTTGGTCAAACATTATTCTGAGTGTGTCTGTGAGGGTATCTGCAGATGAGATTAGCATGTAAATCAATCAGAAGACAGAGTAAAGCATATTACCCTCCCTAAGGTAGGTGGCCCTCAATTCAGGCAAAAGCCTGAATAGAACAAAAAGATATACCTTCCTTTGAATAAGAGGGAACTCCTCCTGCCTGACTACCTTAAGCTGGGACTTCAGTCTTTTCCTGCCTTCGGACTTGAATTGAAACATCAGCTTTTCTTAAGGCTTGAGCCTGCTGGCTTTTTGACTAGAACTATACATACTGACTCTCCTGGGTTTCCAGTTTGCTTAGTACAGATAGATATTGGGAACTTCTCAACTTCTATAATCACATAAGCCAATTCTTTATAATTAATCTCTCTCCATATATGTATATGTGTGTGTGTGTGTATATAGATATACATATATAAAAACATGTATTATATATTTTAATATTTTATATATTATATATACACACATCCTCTGTTTCTCTGGAGGACCCTGACTAATACAGATGATTTTGGTACTGAGAGTGCTACTCTAAGAAATACTTAAGCATGTGGAAGCAGCTTTGAAACTGTGTAATAGGTAGAGACTGGAAGAGTTTCGAGATGTATGCCAGAAATATGGACATTAAGGGCAATTTCTGATGGAAATGAAGAATGTGTTATTGGAAACTTTCAGAAAGGTGATCCTTGTTACAAGGTGGCAAAGAATTTGGCTGAACCGTATTCTACTGTTTTAAGGAAGGTAGAACTTGTGAGCGATAAAATTGGATATTTAGCTGAGGTGATTTTTAAGTAAAATGTTGAAGGAGTGGCTTGGTTCCTCCTGACGGCTTACAAAAAACACAAAAGGAGAGATGAATTGAAGAAGGAATTATTAACAAAAGGAACCAGACCTTGAAGATTTGAGAAATTCTCAAGTCTATCCATATTGCAAAAAAGTGAGAAAGCTTATTCTGAAGAAAACACTTAAGGGTGTGGCTGAACAACCATCTGATAAAGAGATCATGAGTGGGACTGATGGACTTAATCAGCCACCTCAGCAGAGACCGGGAATAGAGATAAAATTCTATCAGCCAAGACACTGCTAGTTTGAACTAAAAGGGACAGAGAACATGAGACAGATTCAAGTATGGTTGTTGGACTTCTTGGATTCTACACATCTGGACCATATAGCTATTCAGCTACTAAAGAGGGCTATTCTCCAAGAAAAGGTAAGAACGATCCCAAAGGCAATTCAGAGATCATCAGGGCTTCCTCCTCAGTTTCAAAGGGTGGGACCATCATGTCAATGTCAACAGGCCAGAGGGCTCCTATCTGTAGCCTTGGAGGCAAGCCTGCCCAGAGCCTTGGGGACAGGACACCTACCTAGCATAGCCTTGTGGGAGGGATCCCCACCTTGCAGAACCTCGAGAGAGTGACCTCCACCCAGTAGAACTACAGGGGCAGGACAACTGTTCCACTGGGTCTGGAAGACAGGACATTGAGCCAAAGATGATTATACTCGAGCCTTAAGATCTAATGGAATTTGCCCCTGCTAGGTTTGGACTGTCACTTCTTTCTTTTGTAGTTCTTCGTTTTGGAATGGGAATGCCTACCCTATGTCTGACTCATTATGGAATTTTGGAAGCATATAACTTGTCTTGTTTCACAGGTTCACAGCTAGAGAGAAATTTTTCATCGGGATGAATCAGACTTTGTCTCACCCAAATCGGATTTAGATATTTAGATGAGACTTTGGAGTTTAGCCTTTAAAGTTGATGCTAAAATGAGTTAAGCCTTTTGGGACTCTGGGGATAGAATGAATGTATTTTACATGCAAGAAGGACCAGAATTTGGGGGAGGGGGGCCAGAGAGGAATGCTGTGGACTGGATTGTGCCCCCCTCCCAAATTCATATATTAAAGCCCTAACCCCTAATGTGATGGTATTTGGAGATGGGGCCTTTGGGAAGGAATTAGGTTTAGATGAGGTCATGAGGGTGGGAACCTCATGATAAAATTAGTGCCCTAATAAATGAAGACACCAGAAAACTTGTTCCCCCCTTGCCTTTCCCCCCCATTCTCTCTCTCTCTCATTCTCTCTCCACCATGTGAGAACACAGAAAGAAGATGGCCATCTGCCAGCAAGCCAGGAAGAGGGCTCTTACTAAAATCCAACTATGCTGGCACACTGATCTTGGACTTACAGTTGCCACAACTTTGAGAAAATAAGTATCTGTTAAGTCACCCAGTCTGTGGTATTTTGTTATGTTAGCTACAGGGGCCAAGGGCAGGCCTCCCCAAGATGGGCCACTTTGGCATGAAGATTATTTCAAATTAAAAAGCAATCAAATCCGGCAGATTCAGAAAAAGCTCTTTTCCTCCCCCGCTCAATGCCTAAAAGGAATTCAGAGAACCTGTTCCAGGAGAGCTATTACCACAGATAACTACATTATGATATGAACTAGGTGTAATAGACAGGGAGGAACCTAGCAAGGCCTGTTTGATCAAAGTCCTCTATGTCCCATTGTTTCCGAGGCCCTGCGAACACCTGTTTACCAGTCACTCCTTTCATCTTCCTGTGAACTACATTCCTGCCCTTTGAAGTCCCAGACCCCTACCCCCTTCTCCTTAGTTCAGAATGCCATATATACCTCATCTTGCCTGACTGTCTCTGGAATTTCTGTGTCTGTGTGGATTCCCTTTACATATGAAATTACATTTGATTTTCTCCTGTTAACCTGTCTCATGTCAATTTGATTCTTAGTCCACCTATGACCCTTGAAGGGGACAAGAAATTCTTGCTCCCTGACACAGCCTAAGCAGACTAGGACACTCCCCAATTACATTAAACCTCTTTTTTCCCAAAAACTTAAATTCTTTACTACCTCAAAGTACTACAGAAATTGATTTCCTCCATTTACATTGCCAATTTCAACCCATTATTCATGATGCAGCCTAAATATTAAATATTTATTAAATATTAAATGTTTCTTCCCTCTTCATTTAAGTGGGATCAAATATTAATAACTGCATCCCTTTTGGAAAATTAAAAAGTATAATCCAAATGGAGAAAAAGACACATGTTATTCAAATAAATTGCCAAGACACAACTGGGCATCATTTAAATAAAAGAAATTTCTTCCATGCGAAGAAATATGAACTTAAACATGTCACGGGCAGATTAGTATTTGCAAAGATTTTATATATATCATTGCTCTTCTTACTCAAAGGTTATTAGACGAGTTAAAGATAAAAAAGTATAATAATACAGGAGCCATGGTGCTTCTGTGTAGAATTTTCCCACACTTCATTTATTTCAATTCTCTTGAGATATCTTTTTTATATATTTATTTATTTATTTTAGGGAGAGAGAGCGTACTCATGAGCATGGGTAGGGAGGGCGGAGGGAAAGGGAGAGAGAGAATCTTAAGCAGGATTCCCGCTGAGCGAGGAGCTGGAAATGGGGATCCAGCTCACAACCCTGAGATCAAGACCTGAGCAGAAATCAAGAGTCGGGTGCTTAACTGACTGAGCCACCCAGGTGCACCTCACTTGAGATATTTTTATTTGTTTCTAAATATTAAATTTAAAATACACCTATAACTAATCCATTATATAAAATGATAACTTTAAAAGCTCATCTTGTTCATTTTCCAAAATCTTTAGCATCATTTTCCTCCAGATGGTTAATGTGCTATTGAATTTTTTAATATAAAATAAATAATTTGTAGATATAATAGGTAGAAAATAATTTGGTATAAGAGATATAAAGATTTCTGGTAAAAGTTCTTCAGAAATTAGTTATTCCACAGAAATACAGTTTACCTGAAGTAGTTAAAAACAAATATTTATCTAAGTCAATAAAAGTTTTAACATTTGTAATCACTAGTTATTTTAATTAATACCATGTATTCTAAAGGTGTAATGAAAACAACTCTTTTGACAATTTTCTTTTGTGGGACAGTAACAGTCATTACTTTGGACATTAAATTACTAACAGACATTTTAATTGTCATATCACATTCAGAAAGGGAATTAATGTCAAACACTACATTCATTTATTAAACAAATATTTATTAAGCACCTACTATATGGCATACATTGTGTTAAGCACTGAAGATAGAAACGTGAGAGGAACAGATAAAGTGTCTATTCTCCGTGTAGTTTATAGTCCAATGGAGAAAGTAAAGAATTATCAAGTAATATAACAAGTAGATAGAATTACAAGCTGCAGGCGCCTGGGTGGCTCAGTTGGTTAAGCGACTGCCTTCGGCTCAGGTCATGATCCTGGAGTCCCGGGATCGAGTCCCGCATCGGGCTACCTGCTCAGCAGGGAGTCTGCTTCTCCCTCTCCCGCTCCCCCCTCTTGTGCTCTCTCTCTCTCTCAAATAAATAAATAAAATCTTAAAAAAAAAAAAAAAGAATTACAAGCTGCAATAAGGGCTAGGAAGGAAAGGTCAAGATGGGCTTGGGATGATTGACCTAGATTGAGACATCAGGGAGGTTGTGACCTTAGGAAATAACTTCTGGAAGTTCAAATGCAGGATGAATAGTTGACTAAGTAAGTAAAGGGTGTGGGCCAAGATAAGTGAGAGAAGAGCCTTTTAACAGCTGGCAGACAGTATTTCTACAGGACAAAAGCAAGGAGAGGATGAAGAGATAGGGAACCAGAGTCTGCAGAAGGCAGAGGAAGCAGAGCCTGGTACACCTCGTAAGGCATGTGACTGAAGGGTTTCCAGCAGGGAAGTGAATGCTCAGATTTGCTTGACTTCTTTTAAAAAATAATTTGAGAGATATGTTTGGATTTAGACATGTTTCTTCCCAAAATACAAAAATAAACTATTATATTCTAATCAGAATCGATCATAAAGATAATGAAAACACAGAGACCATCAGAATACGAGTATTCACAATTCTCTATGATATGTGGGTTTTTTTTTGTCTTGGGAAAATTCCATATTGAATTATCCGAACGGGAGTTAAAAGAAATTGAACCACAGAATAATGATATATGTGTAGTTGTTGTATTGACACAAAACTGGATACTTAATAGTATCTTTAAAATATTAGGGAAAAACAACCAAGTATCTTCTCTATAGAAAAGTGAAGAAATAAGATTATAATTATTTAATGCAGTCTCAGTAAATGATAGTTCCCCAAAATAGAGCCTAATTAACTAAATAATTATACCACTTCCTCTACTTCAAAACAGATCCTGTAACTCTACCATTAATCAAATCTTTACACATTTCTTTTAAAGATCCAGACAGGAGGTTAATTTGTTTTATCCATAGAAGAAAGAAAATACATCATCCCAGAGGACTAGATCAATTGATTAGAATAAGTGAAATGTTAAGTTCCCCATAAAAGGCATAACCAAAATATAAAGCAATTATCACATTAGGGGAAAAAAAAGTGTGGGTGTGAGAAAAATGTATTATATAATACAATAATTTGTGTAGTCAAGGTTTCTATCTTTTGTAATGTTCATGAGATGCTGTTCATATTCACTTAGAGATGATGCAATGAGTATTATTAAGGTTCTCTTGGTTCTTTTTTTTTTTTTTTTTAAAGATTTTATTTATTTATTTTGACAGAGAGAGGGAGACAGCGAGAGAGGGAACACAAGCAGGGGGAGTGGGAGAGGGAGAAGCAGGCCTCCCGTGGAGCAGGGAGCCCGACGTGGGGCTCGATCCCAGAACCCTGGGATCATGACCTGAGCCGAAGGCAGACACTTAATGACTGAGCCACCCAGGCGCCCCAAGGTTCTCTTGGTTCTTGATCTTACTATTTGAGAGAAAACATTTGTAATTCAAAGGAAAATTATGTATTAACTATAGCACTCTTGACATTGGCAGGCCAAGATTATGATTCTATGGAAAATAGTTTAAAAGCTTGTAAGCTATAGGAATCTGAGAGACATACAAATTCTGTCTTGTCTGGTAGAGGATCCATTTGACTTTCCTTCCCCTCTTTGTGGAAAAAAACAGTTTTGCCTCATTTTGTATATTCTTGAAACGGTGCCATATAGGGTTGAAACTAGTAGAAAGTTTAAAGCTTGTTTTTCAGAGAATTATTTTCCCCTGATCAGCTATTGTCTCTTTTTGGACCCCACTGACAAATCTACTAGCCGTCTCTGCAGAAGCCGGGATTCAACATTCCAGCCTAGGAATAAGCAAGGCCCTGCATTCCTTACCAGAGATAATAAGCCCGAGACCCCATTCAGTTTGTACGGGCTCTCAGCGCATGCCCATAGCCCCTTCTCCTTGCCCTGACATAACCTCCTGACATCAGGGGCTGAATTTTACACAGTTCTGATGTTAAGTCTCCACCCCAAAGTGAACCATGGGATTTATGTTACATAGATGTTTGCTTCATGCACATGCTCCATCTTTCCTCTTGAATAATAGTAAGTTTCCTAACCCTTTTCATCAGTATGTATGAAATCTCAATGATTATATGATTATAAAGCCCTGTTCTCTCCCCCTTCAGAGAGACAAGGTGATTTTGGATGCCTCTGGAATAAACCCTTTCCTTGATGCATACTTGATGCTCAGTGATTGGCTTGGTTGCATATCGGGCAGATGGACTTGGGTTCAGTTACATTCCTAGTCTATAAATCTGTTCTTTGGCTTCTCTTAACTGTCATTAACATCTGCCTGGTTCTTTTGTGAGTTAAATAATATGTGTAACACGTGTTCATTTTTATATCTGTGTGAGACTCATGATTTTTACCTTTTTATTTAAACGCCATTATCTATTTTGCTGCTTATATAAAATATGGGTTTTTTTTTTTTACCAAACTCCCTAAAAGAACCCTTAAGTGTGAATGTTTTGTCATGAGTCTCTCCAGTTTTTTCATTCTAAAATTTACACTGTATTTGTTTTTATTTACATAGTCTTTGAAATCATTCATGAGTCATATCATTGTGTCTATCTTGTTTTCCCAATTATAGTGAACTTAGTAGACTTTGTGCACACTTTATGTTCACTCCTTCCTCAAGTTCTCAGTACAAAGAGATTTTTCTGGTGGTCCCCTTTCAGCACTCATCAGAAAAACAATAAACTGAGGGCAGGGATGAGAATTAAGTGAAGGAAGCAGAACAGTTCCTTTGGCAACGGAGTTAGGGTGGGAATTGCCTATTTATAAAAGAGTCACATTTCCCTTTTAGTTTAAACCCATTCCTTCCTTAAGATGTGTAATGCTCTCTTCACTGCTGGGATAATTTCTAAGACTTGCTAGCTACTGGGACTGAAACCACATAGAAGTACTTGAGGATCTGCTTGTAAAGAAAGTTGAAGAACTATGAATAGTAATCAATCATCTACTTTGCATTTCAAAGCAGTGATAAGATATGATAACACTTTGAAGATGAACACTGAAGTAAATTGCAGTATGTGAGGAGCATGGTTTACTAACACTTCAGACTCCAACTGCTTTTTCCTCCTCTCTATTTCCCTCAGTCTTTTAACTATTCAATATTCTCAAGTTCTGGTGGATCCTCTCATCCTTGCTTCTTTTTATGTGGCTCTTTTCCCTCCGTGGGGTAGCTGTTTTTCTCTCCTTTTTCTTGTGTTCCTCTCCCTTTCTGTTCTCTTCTCCCCTCTTGTTTTTCCTCTCTCCCGACTCTCATTTTCACTTGCTTCTGGCTCATATTAAGAATGGGGGAGGGGCGCCTGGGTGGCTCAGTCGCTAAGCGTCTGCCTTAGGCTCAGGTCATGTGGGATGGAGCCCCCCATAGGGCTCCCTGCTCAGCGGGAAGCCTGCTTCTCCCTCTTCCACTCCCCCTGCTTGTCCCTTTCTCACTGTCTCTCTCTGTCAAATAAATAAATAAAATCTTAAAAAAAAAAAAAAAAGAATGCGGAAAAAACCCGGAAAGGGGCGAAAGCCAACTGCTACACAATAACTGTACATATGAAGGGCTTAGTGTATGTTAATGACAATTATTTTATAATAACTCTTTTTGTTGGGTGGCAAATAGCACACCTCTAAGCACTTATTTTTACTTCCAGGAGTCCTTGTGGGAGAAGAGAAAATGCAATTTAAACATCCAGGGAGGAGGTAAATAAACTCCCATCGAGACAGACCAAACTTGACTTCACGAGGCTACCTCTGGCTGCCTCAAAAGAGAGACTTAGAGCAGGATTTATATTATGTATTTTTAATTTATATATAGTGTCCATCATATTCTCACATACATGTTAAATATGCTTTAACATGTGAGTTTCACTCCGGTGTGACTGTTGATTTATTCTGCTCTTTAAAGATCAGGAGTTCTCGGGCTGCCTGGGTGGCTCAGTCATTAAGCGGCTGCCTTCTGCTCAGGTCATGATCCTGGCGTCCTGGGATCTGGGATCGAGCCCCGCATCGGGGCTCCCTGCTTGGCGGGAAGCCTGCTTCTCCCTCTCCCACTCCCCCTGCTTGTGTTCCCTCTCTTGCTGTGTCTCTGTCTGTCAAATAAATAAATAAAATCTTTAAAAAAAAAAATAAAGATCAGGAGTTCTCAAAATGTTTCACTGCCTCAGATGTAGACATGATCTGGTGCATCTGCACATCTAGATTCTGCAGAAGTAAACAGTTTTTTATTTCTCATAATGAAATGAAAAAGAAGGTAATAAAAGATAGCTTAGTTTATCCTTAGCTATTCTTAAGAAGCCTCTGACATTTCATTTATTAAAATTATGGATCTAAAAAACCTAAGGCTATTTACAAATAACTTGCAAATAATTATGTAAACATTGACTCAATAGTCAACCAGTTGCAGTTCATGTGGTTCATCACTGCTGATAGTAAAATTAAAATATAGATAATGCCTGCCTTCTTCAAATGTTTTTTAAAATACTATTATTATTATATTAAAAGTAAAATGACTTTAAATTTCAAATGTCCTATTACTGAATAAATGTCATTAGATAAACCTATTTTTACAATATGAAAAACAGAACATATCATCACATCAAAACTATGCCTCAAAGATTGGTCTTTTATGCATGAGAAATATCAGAATTGTTTTTGTTTTGTTTTGTTTTGTTTTGTTTCCTATTTCCACAATATTACTTCATTCATTGGTAAACTCAGTAGTTCAGGATCTGACAAATGGTATCTTTCCATTTTTCAATTCTTTGGAATGATAATCAACAAATAATATCTTAGTATTTTAAATACATTTACTAATATAAAACATAATACATCTAGAAAAGCCAATGAAACAGGAAATTGGTTCCTAGGTTATTGTTAACACAAATTCTATAATTTTATAATTATTACTTTCTATACATACTCCATGGAACAATTAGCCAAGGAATTTTAACTCTTTCAAAGCAATAAAATTAATATCTAAGAAATGCTTTGTATAATTCTGTGGGAGTGTCTGTGTGTGTGCGTGTGAGTGTGTGTGTGTGCGCAGAGATAGGTGCATAGATAGATGGATAGAAAGATTAGAAAAGTGGGGAAAAGCATACTTTAATTAAATGCATAATCATGGATGCTGATCCATGTTACTGATGCTAAATGGTTTCCACTTTAATGAGCCATTTTAAATGAAATGGTTGCCTGCAATTAGACATCTGCAATCCAAGGAAAGCAAGCCAACTCTGTAGTCTGGCTGCCAGAATTACAGTGCATTCCTCAGCAAGACAATGAAGAGAAAGGATAATTGTAATTATAACATATACATCTTTGGTGTTCTGTGGTTGAAAGAGTGTGCAAAACAAGGCTTCTTAATATATTTAATTGCTAACTATTAATAAAGGGTTGTCAAAAAGAGTTGTTTTTAATGCATCCGTATTCCATTAGCAGTATTACTACCCGATAGTCACAAAGTACGTATTTCAACACAGGAACCTGCATAAAAGGAAATAACAATGAGCTCTCACATTGTATGAGCCTCAGCTATATGTTTGGGGTCACAATTAAGAGATCGGGTAGGCTTGGGGCACCTGGGTGGCTCAGTCAGTTAAGCGTCTGCCTTTGGTTCAGGTCATGATCCAAGGGTCCTGGGATCGATCGAGTCCCACATCAGGCTCCCTGCTCATAGGGGAGTCTGCTTCTCCCTCTCCCTCTGCCCCTCCCCCTACTTACGCTCTCTCACTCAGTCACTCTCTCAAATAAATAAATAAAATCTTTTAAAAAAAGATTGGATAGGTTATCATGTTCCTAATTGAAGGCAAGTAAAATAGCTCTTAAAATATTTGGATGAATGTCAAGTGTTGTATTTGTCATGGATAACTGAGTCAGTAAGGGCAACATATCCATCCTACTATTAACGGTATTTAGTGTTCACTATATGCACTGTTATCCACATGTTTACAAAAGAGGCAACTCAGGCACAACTTGGGTAACTAATTCACCCAAGTCCACACAGCTACTACCACCAGTGGTAGTCAGAATTCAAACCCAGGTCTGGGGTGCCTGGGTGGCTCAGTCAGTTAAATGTCTGCCTTCGGCTCAGGTCATGATCCAAGGGTCCTGAGATCGAGTCCTGCATCGGGGTCCCTGCTCAGCTGGGAGTCTGCTTCTCCCTCTGCTACCTCCCCCTGCTCATGCTCTCTCTCTCTCTCCCTCCCTCAAATAAATAAAAACAAAAACAAAAACAAAAACAAAAACTAAGTCTGGCTTTCCTTAAAGCCCTAATACTGTCAACCGTTCAATTAATTAATTTCATTTTCTTTTTAAAAACAACTCCTGAAGTCAGAAATGTGGATGCAGATCTTGGCTGAGCCACTTCACTGTGTGATTTGGGTAAGTTGTTTTACCTTCTAAATGTCAGCTTCCTCATGTATTAAATGGAAATGCAAATACTTACAATGGGGAGTTGTTTATATAATTCAGTGAAATAAGGGGCATATTGTATCTAGCACATAGTATGTACTCAATGGGCTGATCTATTATTATTAGCTGATGACAGCTATCTGACTCACATCATTTAATTTTTATACCTGCCATGTCTATAGCAAATTAGTCCGATTAATTTCAAATGTCTTTGGCTTTCAGATTAGATGCTTTTTATTACCTCAACAACATAATTTATTGAAATTATTTTTAAACCTAATGTTACTGCATTTGGGCAAGTACCATTTGGTAATTTATTCACAACCATCTGCACATTTTATCATTTCTGTTTTAGCTATTACTTTGTGTACAGTTCTTAACCTCTAAAATACACACACACACACACACACTTGCGTGCGTGCATGCACACTTTACGTGCACATAGATAACTCTCAATTATCTATAGGCTATAACTTTGCTTTTCATTTTTAAGCCCTCATCTCTAGAGGTGGAGCCACAGGACCTTTTTCCCCTTCCCATCTCACTTCACACTCTCATCTCCTCTCTGGTCGTGTGTATTTTGTATTCTGTGCACAGCTCAATGGGAAACGGACCAGGCCCTCATTATAGCACAGTCACAAGGAAGAGCCCTAAAACCAAGATTTCATAGTTTCCCTTTCCTCCCAGGAAGAGCAGAAATCAGCCAGACAAATCATTAAAAGATAAAAAGTTGAAAGAGAGCTTACAACAAGCGATGTGCCTGTCGTGTACCAGCTTGGTGAGAAGCATCAGGCGGGCTGTGTGGAAGCGAGAACAGTCACAAAGGAGAGTCAGGCCAGCCCACCCGCATGGAAGTTTCCCTGATCACTTTCCGGGTGAGGTTTTTATGTACTCCAAGAACCTCAGATATACCAGTATTGGGCTTTATTCTTTTTTTTTTTTTTTTTAAAGATTTTATTCATTTATTTGACAGAGAGATAGAGAGCACAAGCAGGGGGGGACAGCAGGCAGAGAGAGAAGCAGGCTCCCCGCTGAGCAAGGAGCCCGATGTGGGACTGGATCCCAGGACCCTGGGATCATGACCTGAGCCGAAGGCAGATGCTTAACCAACTGAGCCACCCAGGTGCCCTTGGGCTTTATTCTTTATAATACATTCTCGGGCGCCTGGGTGGCTCAGTTGGTTAAGCGACTGCCTTCGGCTCAGGTCATGATCCTGGAGTCCCGGGATCGAGTCCCGCATCGGGCTCCCTGCTCAGCAGGGAGTCTGCTTCTCCCTCTGACCCTCCTCCCTCTCATGCTCTCCGTCTCTCATTCTCTCTCTCACAAATAAATAAAATCTTAAAAAAATATAAAAATAAAAAAAATAAAATAAAAAATAAATAAATAAAATACATTCTCATATCAAATATCCCATTCTATTTTCTACTAGCTCTGCATCATTCAGGGCAGTATTACTTGAAATAGGAAATAATATTCATTTTTCTGTGATATATTCCCCCAAAGGATTGCCTATTACTATGTATCAATATATAGAGCATGTAAATCAGAATTAGTTGCCTCATATTGTTAAATAAGGCATATTTGGAAAGAATTCATGTTTCAGTTGTTAAATATAGCTCAGTGCCTGGTGTTCAATAAATATTTAATTAATTGTATATATTTGAATGAATTGATAAAAAACATGCTTATATTTTACCATATACAAGATAATATTTAATATTTAATATAAAACATGAGATACTGAAAACAAAGAGCAAAATACAGTTTAAGGCAAATATTGTTAAAAATTAATATGTTGATACTTTCAAGAAGTTTCCATCTAGGCAAGATGGCAGGCAGACCAATAAATATAACAAATTCAAAATCTAATATTACTTTGCTTTTCTGATTTGGTTCCTGTGTTGTGGAAATGTTATGAACATAAAATGATTAAAAAGTACAGGCTTCCATTTCAAAACACAAACTCAGTGTTTTGTTCCATCTGTATTTTTTCAGTTTTTAAAATATGTAAAAGACATACAATTCAACCAAAGCAAAGACAGTTGTGCACATAAAATGCTAAAAATACATAGCACTCACATAATTTTATAGTCTCTTTATGTACATTTTTCAAACATGCAATCATTACTTGGTATTTTTGACAATATGCTACTTTGGATATATGATATAATTCCCACCAATATAAATTCCTATCTTTGTAGGACTGCAGTCATCAATTAAACTGTCACAGGTTTGGTTCCTACCAAAGCAAGTGATTATAAATGTTTATGCTCCTTGCTGTCATAGTTGATTCCTGCTTGTATGCATATCTGAATTACAAGTTCATTATCAAAACAGAACTATAACCAATTCACGAGAATATTATGCATTCAAGTTTTCTTTAAGCATTTAAAAAATGCACCAGTTAGATTATTGATTTGTTTTAGTACCTTTCCTTGGCATCTAGAAAATCACTGCTATAATCTTCTGAATCAACAGACACTATCTTTGCACTAGCGAGTCTTGATTTTCTATTAAACATAGAGGTTAACCAAGCCTAACCACTTTTAATGAGGATTAGATCTTTTCTCTGGACACTGTTTGCATAAGAGGTTATCCAATACATGAGGATTATTCTTCAAATCCTCCTATGAAGAGAAAATTACAATAATTATTTAAGGGCTGTCTTAGTGTCGTTATGTATATAAGTGCATTTTTCAATCTTTAGGAGGTTTTAAAAATCCTGAAAAACCAAAGGCTCTATTTAAAATTGAGTGGTTGATTTTAAGATTTAGATAGTTTCATTAATCAAATTCTCACAAAACTATTGCTGCAAATAAACTGCAATAAAAACTGGTTATGGGGGCGCCTGGGTGGCTCAGTCATTAAGCATCTGTCTTCAGCTCAGGTCATGATCCCAGGGTCCTGGGATTGGGTCCCACATCGGGCTCTCTGCTCAGCGGGAAGCCTGCTTCTCCCTCCCCCACTCCCCCTGCTTGTGTTCCCTCTCTCGCTGTGTCTCTCTCTGATAAATAAGTAAAAAAAAAAAAAAAAATTAAAAAAAAACTGGTTATGTAATCATCATGTAATTTACATTATGAAAACCAAAGACAAACATCATTTATCTTAAGAATGTACAAAATAAATATTCATTTTCCTTGTTGGGTGGAACAATCAGGTGAGTACAATGTGCCAGGTTAAAAATATCAAAATCAAAACAGTCTTTGGGCTGTCAGTGACCAGTGTAAAGTGATGATCTCTTGAATTATGTCCAGAGAGCTGGGGACTTTATAAACATTGAAGATGAAAATTGTACATTTAAGAAATAATGGTATAGCTAAGGTAAACATCCATTAAAGCCAAAATTAACCACTGAGTTATTATTCTGATTATACTACCTATATAGCAACATAAAAATATTACATCTTTTCCCAGATGATTCACTCATGAGTATAAAAGAAAAAATGTCTTCTGCACAGAAATAAGTAAAAAATAATCAATGTGTCTAGTGGTGTCCATAGATGTCAGTTCATGATTTAGATAAAATATTTCAGAAATTACAATAGTGATGACTCTAGGTTTTACATTTATGGAATCCCATAGAACTAAAATCAGACAACCTTCAAAATATGGGACAATCAACCACTCAAATGTTCTTCCTAATGGTGATTCTTTTGGGAAATCCTGCTTTGGGAAAAGGTCAGACAAAAGGAAAGAAATCAGTAGCTGTATAAGTTCACTTTGAAGGGCCACATATGTTGGGTATAAGAGCAGCCATTTAATATATGAATAATTGTTATTTGTGAAAAGCCATAAGCCTGGATCACCATCTCAAAATAGCTACTTGATACACTGAATTCACAAAGGTGAAAATAGCTTTTATGGAGGTTAATGCTGAAGGAGAGGGCAGCATAGCAGAGATACCAATAGAGAGAGAGCAATAAAATAAAGGTAAGATAGGAAAGCCATGTCCAGATTGTAGGAGTCCCTCAATGAGATACCTATAGGATAGGAAATGTCAGAATAGAGAGAAAGGGGGAACTTCTCATCATTTCAGCCCCCAAATTTCCCACTTCCCTGAGCTCTTACATCAATTGATCGTTATCACTTATTCTGTCACCTCTTTAGATTTGTCTTAATCATTTAAAGTGTCTCCTCTTCCCCCAACTAGGGACCAATTTCTAAATACAGGAATTATGACTTGATCATCTTTCGTTAATGCTTTCTCACCTACCCAAATGCTCCTATGCACATTTTATGTGCTCAATAAATCCATTTTGACTGCATGTCAGAAAAAAGACTGTACCTAAGACAAGACTGTTGAATCACAGACCTGTACCTCGAAACAAATAATACATTATATGTTAAAAAAAAAAAAAAGAAGAAGAAGAAGATAGCAGGAGGGGAAGAATGAAGGGGGGGAAATCGGAGGGGGAGATGAACCATGAGAGATTATGGACTCTGAGAAACAAACTGAGGGTTCTAGAGGGGAGGGGTGAGGGGGGATGGGTTAGCCTGGTGATGGGTATTAAAGAGGGCATGTACAGCATGGAGCACTGCGTGTTATACACGAACAATGAATCATGGAACACTACATCAAAAACTAATGATGTAATGTATGGTGATTAACATAACATAATAAAAAAAAAAAGAATGACCATATAATTTTTTATCCAAGCTGAAGCATTTTTGAGAATGGAGTAGGAGGGCACATTATTAACTATTATTCTCTGACAATCAGGAATGTCCAGGACACAAGAGAATATATGACCACCCAACCTAAGATAAATATGGCCACCCTGCAACTTCACTGAAGGTTAATATAAAGTCAAGACAATGTAAACAGAACAACATTTACTGACCTACCTGAAGGGTACATATGCTTTAAATATTTTTAAGACCACACCATTCTCAACTTCAGCAGGAATGTGATCTTCCAATGGCAGGAAGATTTTCTCCACTGAATACCACCTTAAAACTCATTAAATAATGGCACTGATTCTCTGACCCCTAGAACATATTAAGTATTAAATGATCCTAGAACTGCATTTAAGCTGTTCTAGTTTTTTCAGGTTGACATTGGCTCAGTCCTGGTTTTTCTCAAGAGAATCAAAGTATTGTAAATGAGTTTTTGCAACAGACATGGTAATGATCTTCATGATCGCTATAAGTTCCTTTCAAGCATTTAAGCTTGAAATAATTAGTGGAATTAGAATGTTAATTTAACAGAAAATAATATCATTTCTATTTTTAAAAAGCAAAGACTAAATTATAAGTTAAGTCAATAATGACCATGTCCTTAGAAAATTACAAATAAATGATGCAGGTAGTTGGAATGTAATTTAGAAAAGTCTTCTGGAAGTCAATTTATAGTATTAATTTTAATGTGAACATTCACTGATTATTCACTCTTTTCCTGTTTTGGCTTCCTCCTTTTAATTTCGTCCTCACTATCTCTTCTCAAATCATACCTATTTTCTGTGGTATATTCAGAGTTTTGTCTTTAATATTACAAGTCAAAGATTTACTTAAAATGTGACACATTCACCCAATTCCTACACATACACACACAATTGGGCAAAGTAATAATAATAATAATAAAGGAATAATGTTGAAAGAGGAGAGAGAACATTAGAAAGTATTGTAAATATTATCAGTGGTGGTATAGACACATTTAGTAACTCTATACAATGTAAACTGAGAAAATGGCAGCAAGAAGAGTTAAAGGAGAGAGGCTTTATAATAATAAATGTTATAATCATCTGTGGGAATTTTCTCCATAAGATATTAAATTCAGTTAGAAAGGGAGAAATCTAACTTCTCTCCTTAGCTCCCTTTGTTGCCCAACAATGATGTCATATTTTGAGTTCATGTCTAACTATTATTTACTATATAAGGGCTGTTGAGTTTCTCACATGTTTCACTGGATTTCACTTATTTATTCACTTAAATGTTTTAGTGTTTAGATTCCTCAGCTGTAAAAAGAAGGGATCACACCAGTCGATCACTAAGGTTTCATTCAACTCTAGGATTATGATCTTATAATTACAGATACTCTGTGTGGTACAAAATATATCTGCAGCCAGAGACACAGGCGCTTGCAAGATATTCATGAGATAAATATATTCTCAAGTTTCTAGTAATTGGCTTACTCAAAAAATGTTGCTTGGCATTTTGCAACCTATTCTTAATTTTTGAGATTTCTAAAATAATTTTCTATCTTAGATGCTACAGTGGAAAATTTTGTCACTTTGCTGTTATGACTCACAGTTGAGTTCTATTATGTCTAGAACAGAATGATAAACACTTTCTCTTATTTGTGTGTATGTGAGAATTTTACTTTTGCAGTTTATAGAGTTAGTTTCTGTGAAACAATAGACTTGTAAAGAAAAAGATAAATGTTGAACATGAGTCACTTCTATTTCAACCTTAGCTATCTTGTTATGCTTTGTATTTGAGATAATACTACTGACCCACTCAAAGTAGTGAGTCCATTTGTTTGTTTTTAAGTGGCTATGGATTTAACTACTTATCCAATCTTTCTGTCTTACCTATATCCGGACATGACCAACTATGCCTTTCTGTAAGATGTTTGGTATCAGGATGCAATTTCTGAAGATGGTATCTTTAAAATGGGAAAATTGTATGTATTCCTGAGTAAGAAGCTCTGATACCTTAAAAGAAGAGTTGCCAGAAAAAACAACTGGCCCCCCTCCAAATTATTCTATACTGATCACATCTTAAATAGCTAGCTCCCACATCTTGTCTGTTTGTTCCGTCCTGTCAACTTTGGACTCAGATTTTCTGGGTCTCTGAATTATGCCACCATCCTACTTACTTCCTTGAACTAGGAATAAGGAGTTTCCCTTCTCTTCACCATCTCATAGCATTTCATTCCTTTGGTCCTCAACTTGCCTACCAATGACCAATCCAAAAGTAGCTCTACAGATGGCATCCATTCCACCATGCATATCATCCACTTGGGCTATCTGGCCAAGGAGGAGGCAAAATCCAATAAAATGGAACTAAAAAATGGAGTTTGAGTCCCTGGACTTGTACTCATTAACATCACTTGTAAACTCTAGAGGCATGAGTTATTATCAGATCTAGTCACTTTAACTATATATACAAACAATTTCATCAGTAATAAAAATGGTGAAAGACTTATAAATAAATATAAGGACAACAGATTATGTAGAGTCAAAAACAAAGATTTACATCATCTGAAAGTAAAAAGAAGAAGGAAAAGAACAGCAAGAATTAGTACATTTCAAATGTAGCACTATAAATTTGAATCATGAAAGTTATTTTTAAAATGGACTATTAGAGAGATTTACTAGATATAGGTTCCAGTCTAGTTCTGCCATAACCAGTAAAATCTTGAGATAGTCACTAATCTCCTCATACTATAATTTGTTTTTTTTTTATTTAAAAGAGAAATGCTACTAATGACTATATTTTTCAGAAATACTTAGGATGTGGATGTAAATAATAATAGCAACTACAACACCACCATATTTGATCCTCACTACTGGTGCTTTTAATAAAGTAGAAACATTACTGACCCTCCTGATAGTATACTATGGTTTAAAATAATATTTTTAGAGTTTACGCAGACGAAATTTTTTGTGAAAATGTAAATCTGGAGAAAAGAGATGAGTGAAAATATTGAATTCCTTGAGAAGCATGCAATATTGGAATTTGGAAGTAATTTCTTTAAGGCTAATAAAATAGATGATACATGCATGTTGTATATTTGACAATATATGTGTTGCATATAAAAATGTCAGAATTCCATAGTGGGTTACAAAAAGTTAAAGAAGTATGAAATGAAAATATGGAAAGACCTGAGCAAAGAAGTATAATTTAAAAAGGAAATGATAAAGAAAACTAAAATGTAGAATAACATTGAATAAAGGAGAAGAGAATATGCAAATAATTAACAAATATTAACAGTTTATTTCCATGTAAGTCGTTGCTATAAAACCTGCCTTTTAAAATAGAAAAAAAGGGGGGGGGTGCCTGAGTTGGTTCAATGTCAGACTCTTGATTTCGGCTCAAGTCATGATCTCAGGGTTGTGAGATTGACCCTGCGTCAGGCTCTATGCTGGGTGTGAAGCCTGCTTGGGATTCTCTCTCTTCCTCTCCCTCTGCCCCTCCTCACTCTCCCTCTCTCAAACTCTCTCTCAAATAAAATAAAATAAAATAAAAAATGGAAAAAGGGACATTCATATGTTCTGACAGCAAAAAAAGAAGCAACAATCAATAAACTAAATTAGTCCTAAGTACCTATAAATTAAAAGAAGCTCCCTGTTTTAAGGAATGGCAACATTATTAAAAATTTCTCATCCTGATAAACAAATGGATGCACCTTATCCAAATGTTTAAATACAACTATTCAATTTTGCCAGTGAACGGAGAAATTACAAGATCGCTTACGGTCAATTTCTTAAATCCTGGCATGAGTAGTATCTTTACAGTGAAGGAACCTAGATGTGAAAATAATTCATCTTTGATATAAGAAATACAAATGCTAAGATTGTGGCCCTAAAGGTTTTATAAAGTGATCTGAAAATAATTCTTTTTAAATATTTTTCCAGTTTTATTGAGATGTAATTGACATATTGCACTGTGTAAGTTAAAAATAACTCGTAATATAATGATTTCATCCAGCAGCAAAGTAAAGATGAAAGTACAGTTTTGAGGGGTACCTGGGTAGCTCAGTCAGTTAAGCATCCAACTTTTCATCTGGGCTCAGGTTATGATCTCAGGGTCATGAGATCAAGTCCTGCACTGGGCATCTCACTCAATGCTTGAGATCCTCCCTCTCCCTCTGCCCCTCCCACTGCTCTCTCCCTCTCTCTCTATAATAAATAAATAAAATCTTTAAAAAAAGGAAAGTACAGTTTTGAATTTTAATTATTCGTTTTTGTTTTTTTTTTACCAGTGTGTAAAGTGAGTTCAACTCAAACTTGTTATTTTTTTCCTTCCAGGCTCTACAAATTTTTTTTACTATAAATTTGTTTTACTATAAGGCTATTTGAAGACTGACATTTCCATATCTAATCTTAGATGACTGAATCTTAGATGACTGAGTCATTACTTGTCTGATTATTTTCAGAAGTACATAAAAATATATGTCATATGAGAAACATGATGCTAGTAAATAAACAAAGATGAAGAGTTTAGAATGTTTTAGTGGGAAAAATACCAGTGTCCCAAGTTGCTTTTAAGACCCAGGGCAGAAATACCAGGAATTATTAATAGATAATGCCAAATGTATATTTTAATTTAAATCTAAATTAAGCAAAATTCTGTTAGCTGAGTAGAATGTTTAAGAAGAGACAAATTAATTGTTATGCTTAAACAAATGATGAACTAATAAGATATTCAGGTATATTCAACCGACTTACTATGAGAATATAGAACATAAGAAAGAGAAAAATAATTAATATGAAAATGCTTTCAGTGTAAAAATTCATTAGCTATTTAATACACAAATGACAGTCTGAGTTGACAAAACACAAACTCTTTGAGGGTATTAGGCTGAGACTCTCATAATTACACTGGGAACACATTTAAGATACAATACCCTTTTCTGAAATTTTGCTATAGCTCCATAGATGTTGAATGACCCAGGTGGGGTGGAGGAGGGGAGAGAGAAAGAAAAAAATCATTCTGAGCTACAGCGAATATTCAATAAAAATAAAAACATCTTTCTTAAAATGAATAATTGAATTAATTGCATCTATCTGTAATGCAAAACTTAGTGTTCTTCCTTCCTCTCTCTCTCTTTCAGAAAGTGTATGAGCTCAAAAATATCACAACAACTTGTGCTTCTTTGTGAAATGAAAATAAAGAGCAATGTCATCACCATAGTGGCTCTAGGAGGAGAGTCAATGGACTATTAAATGGGAAATCATCTGTTTTCAGATTTTGCTTTACCACCATTACATTCCTCCAGTGAGCTGTTATCTGGTAAAGGGGGCCTTAATCGCCTCCTTTGCTGGCAGAAAACCTCCATGCATTTAGTACAGTTATTCATACCGTAATGTGCAATCACCTCCACACAAGAATTCCAACTAAAGTATATGCTTTCTCAGCAAAGCACTGCCATTAGGACATCTAACTGCCCACTGAACTCCAAAGACTTAATATTATTCTATCCCAGCCTATCGGAGGCTCATTTTTTAATCTGGGCCTATTTGATGGTCCACAGTTACTTACTTAATTTCTCCCCTTTTTCTTTCTCATTTTGGGTGTTAGTCCCTTGTTGTAAGACATACACAGACCTAAGTAAATGATATAAAATCAAATATTACCACTAGGTCATGTATATATTTGGCTAGCAGTGAAAGCATATTTTGCTCTAGATGCTGTATAAGCTAATGGTGAGATGAAATGAAAAGCATAACAGCAACCAATGGGCCTGAAGGGAATGTGCCTGATACTTTCCCCAAACAGCTGCTATTTGATTCAGAGAATCTGCCATGCAACAAATTAAAAACACTTAGGACAATTATGTAGTCATGAAAAGAAAGCCCTTGCAGTATGTTGCACATTTCAGAACATATATTTATATGGCTTCTATAAAATATATTAAAATAAAAATATTTCATACATATTGTTCTTGGGAAGTAGAATGAGAAAATCACAAATTTGAGGGAGAGGGAATGCAAACATTGAAGGAAACATATGCTTTGCAGAGCGTTAGGCTTATATTTTGCATGCCTAATAATTGCAGAAATTTTCATCAATTTGTATTTTTTCTTCAGCGATAGATAGGACTGAGTTATTGGACAAGTTATATAATAAAGTGATGACTGTATGCAGAGCATGAACACAGTATGTCAGCACTGAAAACCCTCCCTTGGGTGAGGATCACATATTAGATTTGGTATCAAATCTCCACTTCTAAGAAGCACTACAACAGGATAAACTAAACTAGCCTCTATGGGCCTCAGTGTCTTCACCTAAAAGCAAAAGTGATAAATTAGATAATCTCAAAGGCCCCCTTCCTATTACAAGAGTAGAGTCTTCTCCTTATTGGCAGCATGGTCTCACAAGGATTTTTCATAATACGCTAAGAGAGTCACAACCTAAATAAGGGAGGAATGGCCATAGTTGGGGATATAAAATTTATAATCTTTTCTCTTTCTTCCTAAAAATCTTGTAGCATAGGGACAATTTGCAGTACTTGTATATTTTCAATTGTTCTTGGAATATCAGTATTCAGTAATAGTAAAAAGACTTTTTTACAACCAAATTAAGACCTGAATGTCTGACCTTTTTTCTCCGATGTGTGAGATTTGTCACTATTATCCATAAAAATGTTTATAATAAAATGGTTCTTCTAATTCCTATCATAATCATGCATCTGACACTCAATTGTTTCCTAGTTGTTTTCTGGTGTATTCTCCCTCCCCCAGTATATTATAATCTCCTAGAAAATAACAAATATGATTTCTCTTCATTTTTCTTAAAGGGCACCTAAAATAAGATAAGTGAATTTGCCAATAGCAGAGTTGAGTCTTGTTGGGGTACTCAGTTAATATCAGTGTGCAGTTTTTATTCTATTTTAATAAAATATATAAAAGCAAACATTATGAATCAAAAAATAATTTGGGGGTATAGACAAGATAATATTACCCAGTAAACCAACATTGGCAGGAGGGTAAATAATATTTTATTAATAAATATATTTTCGTTATTAAGAATAATGTCTAATATAATTTACTATGACATTATGTAATTTATAGAAACCAGCTATTTATGAACTTGGGTAGCACAGTTTAACAAAGACTAAATAAAGACTTTCCCCCAAACACATAAAACATTTTGCTAAATTCACAAATCAATTTTGGAGGATTATTATGGATTCAGAATATTATTGTGAATATCAGTTGCCTTAGTTTCAATGATAAATTTAAACTGGTACTATTTATTCATATACTTATACATTTATTACATGTGTGCTGAAGTACTTTTCAGTATCAAGTATTGAAGATAACATTCAGCCAACTGCATCAGTTCCATCATGAAAGGAAGTACACACCCACCCACACACACACACACACACACACACACACTCCTTGTTCCTAATCCCACTAAACATACATAAGGGCAGAGGTTTATCCCATTAATTCTGCTAAAAACAAGACAACAGGCCCCAAATGGAGTTGCTTATGCTAAGTCCCACCCCACCAAACCAAGATTTAAATTACAGTTTTGGTTCTTCCAGAAATGGAATCTTAAACCAATCAGTCCGGAATCTCCTGATCAGCACTAGTTTGGTAATCACCCTCAGAGAAAATGCCATCCTGTAAAGTAATCTTGAAAACAACCAACCCATTTTTTTGGCCTAGTATAACTTTGTTGTTCTCACTCCCTTCTGCCTTTAAACGTCTTCTCTTTAGTACAGCTCCCTGGGGCTCCTTTCTATCTGCTAGACTGGATGCTGTCCAGCCAATCTGAATTGATTTTTGCTCCAGTGAACTCTTAAAAAATTTTTAATATGCCTCAGTTTATCTTTTAACAATTCTCATTGCAACAAGTGACTTTTTTCCTAAGGAAACTTCTTGTAACATAATTCAGAGTCAATTTTTTCCTAATTAAAAGCATGTCCTATAAGTTCTGAACCCTTCATGAAGTTAGTAATTTAAGTTTGAATATATCCATTTCCCATGAATACTATGTCAATGTTAATACTCAAAAGTATGAAAGGAAACAAGATCTTTCTCATTATTAAAGTTTTATTTTACTTTTAAAAATGTATTACCATTCAGGAAAGAATGAAAGATGAAAGGTGGTTTACTTTCCCATGAAGGTCTGTCAGCCATTACACTTGAGTTTTCTCATCTTATGCCACCCCTTGCCTATTTTCTCTGCTTTCATTGTTTGCTCCCACTCACAACTTCTTTTTCTATACCTCATTCACAGGGCTTGCTAAACCAGAAACACCCCTAGAACAAATCCAAACACTTTCCATTCTTCTTTCAAAAATCCATTTCCTCCACAAAGCTACTTAATTAGATGGAAGTAAAGTGCTAATTTGCTAAGGGGAAAAGATCATTTGCATATCAATTTACACACTTTTCTCCAAGTATTTATAATTAGAGAGCAATCAACAAGCTTTTGAAGGCTGATAGAAAGGGAAAAATGATTCCTGTGGAGATTAAGGAGGCAGTAAAGTATGGAGATGAAGGGGCATTGGAGAAGGAGCCAGACATCCTCACATTGAACAATAAATTTAACCTTTTGGGATCTCAATTTTTTAGCTATAAAATGGGAATATTTGAGCCTATTTTAAATGTTCATATGCTGTGAGAATTAAGTTCAATGTGCATGAGGGCCCAATACAGAGGACTGTCTGTCTATTGTTTGTTAATGGAGTCAATAAGAAGCCATTATTTAACCCCTTTTATAGAATTACTTTCTCTGCAAAGAGGAATTAATGTATCTACCTTGGGGCAATTGGATATTTAAATAAGACCAAAATATTTAAAATATCTGAAACATAATAAAGAATCAATGAATAAGTATTTATAATTACAATTTTAGTTCCATATTTTATTGTATCTTAATGATTTTTCTAATCAATCAGAGCATCAGAACTTCTAGAATCTTCCCTGGTTAGTGCTTTCTTCCATTATAGTATACCTTTATTATTAATTAGATCCTGCCTCTGTAGAAGGGAAATGTCTAATTGAACCCAACTGTATTTTTTGCCACTGCCCCCTTTGCTCTGTTCCTTTTCTCCTCGTTACTATTATTATTATTATTATTTTAAGTAGGCTCCACACCCAGCATGGAGCTCAACATAGGCTCAAACTCACAACCATGAGATCAAGACCTGACCTGAGCTGAGATCAAGAGTTGGACACTTAACTGTCTGAGCCACGCAGGTGCCCCTACTATTAATTATTAATTAAACACCATTCAGGTATGAAAAAATACTGTCTTAGAATATTAGAAATTATCTGGGCAAATAATTTTCAAACTGTATTCATGAAGCCTTAGGTTTATCCATAGATACTCAAGAGTTGATGTAGGAAAGAAAAAGTAGAAAGGAAACTGGGGATGGAGAAGAGGAGCAGGTAGAGGGGACAGGGGTGGAAGAGCTATAGAATGAGGGACTATGAGTAGAAAGAGTTGGATTTCAAAATTTTTTTCAGGATTTCCAACAGAGACAATCAATTTTTATCCCTTAAGAAACACAGTTTTGTGAAAACACACTAACATATACTACTTATTTAGGTCAAATATTGTTCTATATTTAAGAAACATAGGGGAGAATATGACTTGTTTAAGAATACAAAGCACGTTTATGAACTGAACTGGTATTAAAACCAAGTACCAGGGGGTGCCTGGGTGGCTCAGTCGGTTAAGCCTCCGACTCTTGGTTTCAGCTCAGGTCATGATCTCTGCAACGTGAGATAAAGCCCCATTATCGGGCTCCACTCTCAAGTCTGCTTGAGATTCTTCTTTCCCCCTCTGCTCCTCCCCCTGCTCAGTTCTCTCTCTCTCTCAAATAAATAAAGTCTTTGAAAAAAAATTAAAGAAAAAAACAAAACAAAACAAACAAGTACCAGCATTCCCTTTCAATGGTTCTTCCACATTTGTTAACTAAATCTCAAGTTTCTTTTCAGCTTTCTTCTTTCTTCCTTCCTCAACTTGCAAGCACGCTAGTTCGGCAGCTATGTTAGAAATTATTCTCTATCATAAAGGGATTAATGAAAATCACTAAAAAACAAACAAACAAACAAACAAACAAACAAACAAACAAAACCTCCTGCATAACTTAAACATGTATGGGCAGTTTTTTTTTATTATTATATTTTACTCTTTGTATAATTAAAGATGTTGGTTTGATCTTTAAATTCCTAGATGTAAACTAAACTATTCATAGTTTCCTAAGTATTCTGTACTGTCGTGTATTTCCATGACTTTGGAGAAATCGGTTTCTCTGACTAAAAAGCTCCCCATCAGCCTTGCCCTCCCCCTTCTCTGCCAGTGAGTTCATCCTCACGGTTCAGCTCAGCCTCACATGCTCTGTGAGGGCTTCCTTCAGACCAGACTACGTGCTCTAGACTGCTTCTCCTTATTACTTGTTCAATTTCCATAAGCACTTAGCACCATGAATGACATTTATTTGTTTACAGAACTGTTTACTCACTAGTCTGTGACACCTGGATATGCACTTTATTATTTCATTTTCATTTAATCTGTGCTTACCAAAGAATCTAGCAAAAGGCAGATTTTCAATGATGTTTTGAATTTGAACAGAAATTGAAAACAAAACTTACAATCTTAATGAAATTCTAAATTTCAGCTATAATATCTCAAAACCCATATTTGTGGTATTTTTATACGAATTCATTTTATATGATTCATTTCCTGAATTTGAACAGTTTTTTTTTAGTACAATAATATTAGAGTCAATACTGAAACCATTCAAACTATGCTCTTAATATTAGAGCCACACAGTTTATACATTTTTATATTAATGTATTTCTTTATATTTTAATTTTTTTTTACATTTTAATTGTTATTTAGACTTTGGCAACACTTCATATTACCTTAGTGTGTTTAATTTTATAATATTTTGTTTGCTTTATACTATATTTTAAAATCAATTCTTCTGATTTGGAATTCAAAATGAAAATCGTTTTTTTTTAAAGATTTTATTTATTTATTTGAGAGAGAGACTGCGCGCCTGCATGAGTTGGGGGAAGGGGCAGAGGGAGAAGCAGACTCTCTGATGAGCAGGGAGCCCAACATGGGAGCTGTATCCCAGGACCCTGAGATCATGAGCTGAAGGCAGACACTCAACCAACTGAGCCGCCCAGGCGCCCCAAAATGACAATCATTTTTTAGAATTTTAAGTGGATAAAAGATAAAAAGAAATAAAATGGCTACAAAACAAGGACTTGTGACAGAGCAAAAGAATTCGGAAGTGTTAAAAGTGAAAATAGACATTGTATACGATAAAACTTAAACTTGAGAACAGCTACTGTATCAAAAACAAATGAGCATGTGTGTGTGATCATCTCTAAAGTGAGTCTCCAAAGAGAAAAACCCAAATGGGTAATTCAAGAGAAAACATAAACATTTTAAAAGTTAATGTCAAAATAGAATTTTTGAAAGAATTTCTCTAGAATAAAGTATTAAAGCCAAATTTTTAATTAACTCAAAAATTAATTTTTGTTAAATTATGTTTTAAAAGTTTTGTTGAATTATTAGTTGAACACTTTTCTTAGAGAAACAGACACAGAGTAAGATAAATCAATTTATTAAAAGCATGGGAGTCAAGGCATCAAAAAACATGTTCATTTCTGGTTACTAACCATCAGAATAGACCATAAAAGTCTAATAACCAATAGTTATTGTAAAACTTGATTTGTTAATTCATTTAAATTTTATTCTTGCGGGTATGAGTGAAATTTTAATTTTGGAGGTACGATCATTTTGGTTCTCCTCATATTAAAAAAGAAGCTTCCAACAGTTAAGAGAAACACTTCCTATAAATGTATAATGCTAAAGAGCTTTATCAGGTCAGGAAGAGTGTTCTGGCCACCTGCCTTCATTCTGTATGACCCCCTTAAATAACAAGTGAATATATTACTCTAAAATGTTAGATATTCCTTTGTATTTAAATTTAAGAAATGAGGGGGGAATTTATTTCACTAAGAAGAAAGCTTATTTTGAAAGCAATAAACTTCATCTGACAGCTTAAATAAAAAAGGGTTTCTAATTTTAACTTAATGTAATATAAAGGAAAGAAAGCAATCCCAAGGCAAGCTTAGGGTTTTAGGATACTATACTTATCCCATTTTCACTTTTTAGAGAATCGATGACAAGGAGACAAAGGACAGCTACGTTGTTTTCTTTGGTTCAAAATGGAGAGATATTTCAAAAGACAAGGATTAAAAAGTTTAAGTTTCTCTGTCACAAATATAGGCATATTTGCTTATTTCTAATCTTAGTCATTAGAAAAAAACAGAGTTTTAAAGGTCTTGATTGATCAAAGAGATTAAACACCAGTACAGAGGCTAGCAAGAAATAGTTGCTCATCATGCAGACTTCAACTAAAGAGTAGCTGGAAAGGAAATGTCAAAATAGCTACAGTGAAAAGAAACTGATTCATCATTATCTTTCACTGAGTATCTTTATAGCTTAATAGACCTCATTCTAGAGGATGATAAAGCTCACTTTGAGTCTTTCCTTTGATAAATATATTTCTTGAGTAACATCTATTTATTTGTTAACTAGAACTCATATTATGACATTATTTATTTATAAACAAAGTATCTAATTGACTTGGGTCTCCACTAACCCAATTACCTGAAGGAAATTTCACCATTCTGAGTTTTCAGGAAAGCAATAGCACCATTTAATAAGTCCTTAAGGAACCCTATTCATATGTTATAAAATTTAAAGAAAAAAAGGTCAGGAGATTGTTGTTGTTGTTTCATGTATATAAGTCAGTATTGATGACAGAAATCAAGGCTCTAGGTAGAAAACTGGTATAATTTTTATTTTTAAAATGAACAGTCTCACAACCTCAAGGATATTGGGTGTTTAGTCATAGCCATCTTCTTTCTGACACCCTTCCCTTCCACACTCACAAAGAGGAATGCATTCATGCTTTCCTTTTTCTTAATTCTTTGTGACAAGTTTCTATTATAAAAGGAAAAACTGTAGGTTTTTTTTTTTTTTCCCGATCTCCACCAAACATCTTAGAAGTATATTTTAGCTATATACGTGCCCCAATATTAGTATGGAGATAGGCCTCGTCTTGAAAAACTCTGCTTTTATTGAGAAAGCATATAAAATATCTGAGGAAAAAAGTTCTGATTATATGAATATTTAATTATTGTGTCTGTTGTATGAATTTTAAAACATACAATAGCCCTGTACCTAAAATCCAATTGGAATCTATAAATAAGGTCTTAACAGTGTGTTGTTTAGCACTGTGGTTTGAGCAGGAATTTTCTGGTCAGTTAATGACATTGGATGCCTGTAAGAATATTGTGTCCCTCAATGGTGGTAAGAGTGAAAATTTAGCTCTGCTACTTTATTGCCAACAAACACTTTGTCACCTGAATGAAGCATTTAGATAGTTTTAAATCTTTATTAGTAACAAAATATCAATACCTAGTTAGCAGAAAATAAAATACATATTGCATAGCTCACTCTTGGGAATCTGGCTTTTCTCACCCTCAGATAGATCTAGAAAGCCTAATGGATATTTGACATTTTATGACAAAATTAATATTTTTATTGCAGTCCACCTTAGTAAGTGGTGTACATCCATTATTGTAAGAAAAAAATGAGGAAGTCTATAGTGATGTTCTAAATCATTGCTTCTCCTACTTTAACAGGCAGACAAATCACTGGGGATCTTGTTAGGAGGCAGATTCTGATTTGGTAGGTCTGAATGGAAGCTGATATTCTGTATTTCTGCACTGGTACTGATGCTGCTATTCAGTGGACCACACATGGAATAAAAAGGTTCTAGGGGCGCCTGGGTGGCTCAGTCGTTAAGCGTCTGCCTTCGGCTCAGGTCATGATCCCAGTGTCCTGGGATCGAGCCCTGCATCAGGCTCTCTGCTCGGAGGGAAGCCTGCTTCTCCCTCTCCCACTCCGCCTGCTTGTGTTCCCTCTCTCGCTGTGTCTCTCTCTGTCAAATAAATAAATAAAATTAAAAAAAAAAAAAAAAAAGTTCTAAATGACAGCAGTCAACTATAATCCTATGGTCCGAACAAAAGAACTTTAAAGTGTTGAGAAGCTAAATGTAATTTTTTCTATGATTGACTCCATTCAATTTTAATTATGTTTCTAATATGATTGAAAATTCTAATCTCAGCTTGGCTGCAAATTTACTCAGTCATTTGGAGTGATTAATTTGGCCTATCTAGGGGATAATTTATAGTTCATATTTTAGCAGTTGAAGGAAATTTGGAAAGCAAAATAAATATAATTTTAGTATCAAATTGCAGTAGAAATATTGATAGAAACAACTACTATAAGATGCTTTTCTAAATGTCAAGTATAATGCCACAGTCTAGCATTTTTGAGGAAAAAGTCCTGCTTGCTAGCTTTTATCACATACTATTTTGGCCAGTTGTTGCTGGTTTGTGTGCCCAGAATACATGAAAATGCCACGATATGTTTTTAGTTAGGATCTGAGATGGGAATTCTCTAATGATTCTGATTTATCTAACATAACACACTTCGTCTTTTGATCTTACATGTAAGTCAATAGTGTCCTTTGACATTCAAATTCTCATCATAGCATTAAAGAAATTTTATCTTGATGCTTTGCTTCAGAGTGTTTGGATGTAAGTCACTGGCTTCCCAAGGAAAGTATAAGTAATGAAAAAGCTATTTAAATTCAATTGTCTCTTTTAGTGCAAATTACTGCATCATGTAGTTTATTAACAGTTAATATTACTACCACATATTTAGAAAGAACATGTATAAGCATATGGTCATGAATATTGCTCTCTGAAATTTATATTAAAATTACAAACTTTTTGTATCTCAAATTATGGAACCAAATTTAGGACACAGATGGACAGAATGTAAGCTCAGGATGATTTTTAAAATATATTTGGCAATGTATTTACTATCTAGTTGGCGAATTTTTTCATCACACTGAATTTAACTTGAAGAATGTTTTAAGTTTTCTAATTTTAGTCATCAACATTCACAGTTTATCTTCTAAAATTCAGCAGCCAATTAAGTTGACAATGTAAAACACAGCAAATGTTAACCGGGATAGACAGGTATAATCATAAAAGCCAGCTTAGAAAAGGTGTGAGTTTTTCTTAGGCACTCCTTTATCATTGTCTCAGTAATTCCTACTGCTTTAGAGAATCCTTACAAATGTAACATCCCCAAAGGAGTAGGTGGCTATTTGAAGGTGTCCACACAGCCACACTAGCAAGGTTCCATGCATTGAACAGAAACGTTAAGATTACTAAAACCCCAAGTGGGTGGCAGAGTCGAGCAAGATACAAACAGTCTGAGTAAAACAAGATAGTTCTTTGCAACAATTATTCTAAGGTTAAGAAATCAGATATGAATCTAAATACACTTATTTAAATTACACTTTCCCTTTCTATCTCAATTTCCCTGATCTCTCCCACAGAAAATCAAATAATGTTTTTACCCTGGTGCTACAACTTTCCTCCTCTGGATAGGCTTTTTTTTTTTTTTTTTTTTTTTAAGTAGGCTTCATGCCCAGCATGGAGCCTAACGTGGCACTTGAACTCATGACCCTAAGATCAAGACCTGAGCTGAAAGCAAGAGTCGGATGCTTAACTGACTGAGCCACACAGGCACTCTTGGATAGGCATTTTTAAAATACAAGTATTCATTTCCCTTAACAATCGGTATTTATAGAGTCCTTACTAAGCACTGTGGTAAATAGTTTACACATGTTTACATTCATTGTTTCATATAATTATTGCAAGAACCCTATAAAGTAAATGTTATGATATGTATTTTTTCAGAGGATGAAACTGAAGTTCATTCATTTATTCATTTAGTAAATGAGTTTGTTCGAGAGGCAGTGGCTACAGTGGTAACCATGCCACGCAAGATCTCTGCTTTTACGGACCTTACATAGGAAGAAGAGCAATTAGACAATTAACACATAAACAGAAATGAAAACTGTGAGGGTGGGGAAGCAGGTGACTCGGGGTGTGTGTGTCTGCAATGAATTAGATGGACATTCCCTGACATTAACTTCCCTGAGGAAGTGTGATACTCAAGATGAACCCTGAAGACAAGAAGGGGTCCACCAAAATAGATGTGGATGCAAAAGAGTAGTAATACTCTAATATTTCATCACAGGAAATCATCTCCTGAGAGAAGAAATATTCTCCTGAAATATTCTGAGCCAAATGCCAGAGACTGATCATTTACTTGTATAACAAAAGGAAAGAAAAAACATAAAGAAAGCAGCAGGGTTCCTAAAATATAAAAATTAATGGCTTACCAGTGTTTCATTCTGGTTTCTAGGTTAGGGAAATAGATATAGAAAGTCTCAATGATCTTCATTAAAAGAGTTACATGATACAGGGTCTTCGTAATTGTTACAGTAATAAGTGCCATATCATCAAGAACTTTTTTATTATCTCCCCCATTCACAGCTAACCTGAGCTCTCACTCTCATAAACACAACTGAGCCTCCACTTTGAAGTCTACATCCGTGATGGCTGTGACTCATTTCTTTTCTTCCTGGTTTAACATTCGGAAGAGAAGGTGAAGTGTCACCAGGATTGTTTTGAAGGTTCAACTCAGCTGTCAAAATGCCTCTTAATTTTCAAGCAGTGTACAGAGTGAGCCCTAGTTGAGAAGAGGTGGATCAAGGCAGATTTATATCTTAAATAGTTTTTCCAAATATCAACTATGCAAAGATAGTTTATCAAGATTATTAGCTATCAGTTTGTCTCTTTTGGAACACATAGACCTCAGGTTTATAATGGGCCCACATGGAAAGTAAGGAATTCTTAGGATTAGGAGAGCGAGTGAGCCACAGGAGGGACTATGAGCAATCTTCAGTGACGGTACTCTAGAGCCAGCCCCAATCAAACAAATTTTCATATATCATAGTTTTTACTTTGTTTTTAATCTGTAGATTAAGTATGACTCAGAGATTTATTTTAAAAAGGAGCAATAATTTAGATCACAAAGTCCAATCACTCTTGATTCAAACTAAAATGCTACATACGAAAACATTTTACATATGTTTTTAGCAGTAGGCATTTCCAAAACATTTGCATACATGTGGTCTCATTGGATCCTCACAATCACCTTTTGTGATATAACTTTATAAGCCCATCTCATTGACAAGAAAACAGAGGTTCAGGTCATCTTTCTAAAGACACACAGCAAGTAAGCAGCGAAGCCAGGACTCGAATGCAGGTCTGCATGTGACTACAAAACCCCTGCTCTCCCATTTCACCATTCCTGCCTCTCACACTCTGCAACTAGCTTGTCATCCCAGGAGATGACATTTTAAATGCTTCCTATTTGAAAAGACTTCACAATGAGGGCTCATCAATGGGCTCTTCTTTTACTTAAAACAGTAAATGTCATCCTGATTAAATCAACGTGAGACCAACTATCTCTGACAGTGGCATTGATGAATGTTTTGTACGAGGTTTTGCCTCTCAGGAAACAATTCCCAGAGGCTAAGGGTAAACCCAGAACATCCCTGCATTGACACTGTCAAGAAGCCCTTTCTCATCCAGAACCAATTCTTGCTTATTCCAGCAGCACAGACAAACTCCTATGAGAGCGAGGCTGAACATTAATGGCAAGAATTCTCTGCCTTCTATCCCACAGAAAAAGCAGATGATTCTCTGCCATCCTAGGCCTGTGCCAAAACCTGAAGCTAAGAGATAAGAGCTAGCCAGAAATCACAAACATAAGGTTTTAACCCCACAATCCTGTTACCACTAGAGCCATCAGCTTAAATACTTAGACCTTGTGAAGCCCAGTTATTCAGCTTGGGAGGATGACACCTGAGCTAAGCTACCTATTTACTTAATGGAAATTTCCCTTCTTTAATTTTAGAGCATTGTTCTATACTAGCTGGAGAACAGTTTCTTAAATCCTTTTATAAAACAAAGCAAAAAAAAAAAAACTGATAGATAGGTCTGCTTAAGGGGTGAATGAATGAAATTTTAACTAACCATCAAAGGGAGAACACCTGAATTGCTTGCCCCATGTATCAGCATTAACCAGGACAATGCCTGACACATGATCAACACTCACTATACTCTGTTTTAAGAGTTTTAAGCTATATTAATATACAATAATAAATTTTAAAATAACTACAATAAATTATCATCTAGAAATACTGAAAAATCCAACAATCTCTGTGATTAATTTTGTGAATCAAAGACTTCATAATCAAAGACTAAATTATGATTTATTAATTAATAAGGTAAGTTGAGCACCCTTCAGAAATCAGAGTAGGAGATCCTATTCACTGCTTCTGCTATAGAGTTTTAGTTTCAGTGGAAGTATACTATCACAATTCTTTAAAACTATATAATGCATGTGTAGGTCACATGACTATTCTCAGTTAACTCAATTATTAAATCTATGTGCCTTGTTGTCTGACTATACGATTTTCCATGCTTACTTCCAAGTTTTTCTCCCTGTTTTGTTGGACACTGCTGGGCATTCCTCATTGAAATGTAATAACCCTCTTACAATTTTGGATTAGCTTCTTAATAGTATTATGTGTCAAATGAAAACATGTTTATTATTTGTAAACATATATAAGCCTATACTATCCTATAATCAGGATATATGTTTTGAGACTGATTAATTGATTTGCTATTTTTGTTGTTTTTTAATCCGGAGCCCACGAGGCAGCTATACAGTGCCTCCTCTTTTTCTCACCTGATAACACTTACAGCACCCAGTCAGTTAAGGGTGAGCATTATAAACTGAGGAAACCAAGAAAGAAAATCTGTATCTCTTGACAATAACTCCACTAAAAGGCCCAGAATATGTATGTGTGATGGCCATAGAGATGCCCTACTACTTGAATCTTCCTTCAAGACAAACTGCTACAGGAAATTTAGCTGATTAATAGCCTCCAGCTTCTGCACCTTCGTATACACCACTGTGTTTATGACTGAGCTGGTAGGCTTGCTAGAACCAGCTCGGTCCTTCCTGAAACAAAATTTCCTTAGTGGAAGCTCTGGCTTAAGGAATCCCCTTCAGCATGGCTAAGAATTTCTGCATCGCAGTCTAAGGCTCTTCCTACCCAATTCTAACCCTCCTCTCTCCTCTCACAGATTTCAGACCTGCATCTTGGACTGAAGACTACCTATTCTAGCTTCCTCCTTCTTTATGCTTCACAGGCACATCTGCCAATAAATCTGTTGTACATCTGATCTCATTTTGGGATTTGCTTCATGGAGGACCAAAACAGACACTATATTCAATATATTCTGAATTATAAAATTTAAAACTAATTAATGTACTGCATAGTATACAAAGATGTTTGCAAATACACAATATGAGAAAATAAAATTTTTGAATAATAAATATGCCAATAGGCATTTCTTGGGGTAGTAGTACATGTTTTAAAGGGTGGGGAAACCTACTTTAGTTTTATCTTATTCTGGTTAATATTCCCTAATATATTTTTTTAAAAGAGCTTATTTTTTAAATTATGCATAGAAGGTATTTGGTAGAACAAAGACAAGAAAATTCCGTTTTTACCATAAGAGATCTGAAACAAAACATGATAAATCTCTCTCTGGGTGGTGCCCTCATGGTGTTCAATCTTTGAACTAAAAACAAAAATCAAGGCCTGAAGCACATTCACTGATTCATAGCTGAGTCATTTATGGGGCAATACAGAGCTGCTAAAGATCATAGAAAGATATTCTGTCCAGCTGTGTTCCTGTGGGTATGTACTGATGAAGGCAAAATATTGAATACAATACCAGCAAGAAGATTAGAATTCTGCATGTCTCCTTACATATTTCCTAACACTGTTGAAGTATTCTGTATCATTGCACTTCTTAAAGAATTTATTTTAAATAACTCATTAAAGACACAAAAACAATGCCATTTAAAAAACTGTATGTTCAGTATTTAATATTTAAAAAGCATCAAAGCAGATGGAGAAATTAATTGCTATGCAAAATATTTTTTACCACATTTAACTTTGTCATTTGCTGGCAATTATAAATGATTACTGTCTTACACTGGTAGCATATTAAAACAGTGAATTCTTACTTTAACTGTCACTGGTTTTATTTTTTCATACAATTTGATACATTTACCAAACATATGTTTCCTTCAGTTTGTCACCGCTAGAAACATATGTACACTGTTCATAAAGATCTTTCTATTCCTCCTAAAGTAATATTGTTCTATTATACAAAGAGATGGACATAAAAAGAAAATGTCCTAACAACCAATGACCAGTTAAGTCCAATACTCATTTGTAAAATCCCTCCAGGCCTTTCCCGGCATTTTGATCAAAATACAAATTTACACGTCCTTCAAAGACCTAAATCACATATCTCATGACCACTTTCTGTTCTTCTATCATTTTCCCTCTTATTCCAAATTATTTAGTACACTCAACTCACCTGTTTCCATTTCAGGGATTTTGTACTTTTTCCTTCTGCCTAGATGTTCTTCTGATAAATCTTTGCAAGGCTACCTATTTCTTATTATTTGGACTTATCCCACACATCAGCTCCTAGCAATACTCTAGCTAAAGAGTCTTCCCCACCCCTAATCACTCTCTATTTTCTTACACTAGTTTTCTTTAACTTATTCTTCCATTTACCAAATAGAAGATATATTCCATCCTTACCACTATATCTCTATAGCAAGAACAGTGCTTAACACATAGCAGATTTTTAAAAATGTTAGTTTAACTTTAAGAAAACATCATGCAAACTATACACCATATGATCCCATTCCTAATGAAATATGTACAAGGGCACAAAAAATTAATAGAAATAAATGCATGGATGACTTCTTTTCTAAAGCAAGCAAAGCTAATATTTGGCCAGTTAATTAAGATGGTTGGTTAAAGCATATATACTTTAAAAGTTTTATTTTAAAGTAAAACATCTAACTGTAAATCTATCCCTAAATATATTAATGTAGAGCCAAGACCCTTTTCATGGGTCTGCTGCTTAGAACCCCTCTCCCGTTTTGCATAAGCCCCAAACATAATGGATTAGCCACGATTTTCAGCTTTGGTTTCTTTCAATTGAAAGAAGAATAAAGAGACTTGCAAAACAAACTATGTGCAGAATCCACCTTTTAGAGCTGTCTTGCTCACACTAACATAAAAAAAAAATATCTAGATGGCTTGGCTTTGCCAAATTTTTCAATGTAATCAACTTAGTTTTCATGGGAACAGTTCTGAATTACCCTTGTAATTCATTATTTTATGCAATATTTATCTGAATTATGTCATTAATAAATACAACAAATATAAATGGTTTTGGAAGAATCATTACTGACCTTTTTAAAGAATATACAACTGTGAGAGAAAAATACAGAAACTTGATAGAGTCGGCTGCTAGCAGTTAATTCTTGGGCTGCTTATGGACATCAATTAGTTTATTTTAAACAGTGGATAGAGAGCGAGCTTTGGTTACTCTTATGAATCAGTTAAGGGAAGGCAAGTTAAGAGAGCTTCTACTAGTTCCTAAAATGTTAGTTGTCATTCTCTTGACTTGTCATGTTAATAATTAGAAAATTTTAATTTTCCTCCACAAAATTTTTTAGTTTACAAATTTTCTACAGTATCATCCATACAATAAAATTTAAATAATATTAAATATTCAACATATTTATGATACTTTTAAAAGTGACCAAATGAGTAACATCCATTTTCACCTTATTGTTATTTTGGTTATTTCAAATTTACTTAAAATGAAATTGTAGCCTAGCAAACTCTCAAATCTAGAAAACTATGTATGGTTTTTGTCAGTTAAATTTATGTGTACATTCCTTAGGGGCTAGAGAAGTTCATATTTTAAAGGTATTTCACTGTCTTTAATTTTTCACTTATTCATTTCCCTTTTCCCTTTGATAAAGTTAAAGGATTTGGAGAGAGGAATAAATATTTAAAGCTGAAGAATGGAGTCTGAGAAGTTGATTTTTAAAAGCAACATTTAGCAGCAGTAATATTTTCCTTGAAAGACAGCACCAGAATTCAAATGAACATCTCGTTTCCCAAGGCATATTCCCAAGAGCCAGGACGCATTTGGTGAGCCTCAGGCTGTTGGGGTACAACTGCCGAGAAACAAAGGCACTAAAAGACACAGTAATTCCTTAACCAATATTCAGTATGGCTTAAATTTTCTCACTTCCAGGGTGGCTTAGTCTAGGAGGCCAAACATGTTGGCTAGATCCTTTTCTATGAAGGGTTGTAAACATACACCCTTCAGAACTGGGATGTTTCCCTCTGTTTCTGACAAGGAAACTGAGACATTACTGCAATGAGAAACAATATTCCAGCTTCTAAATTTTTGCCAGACCCCTCTCCTTTTAGGGATTATCATCACCTCAAATCCTACATGTCTGTAATCAACACCATCCCCTTTCCAGACCACCTAGTCCTCCAGATGGCCCCATTTTTATTAAAAGCTTAAGTGTTCTCCCAGTTACCTAAGCTGGAAAGTTCAAAGGCCTCTCTTGTCTCCTTATTCTCCTTTCCCATCTCAAAAAAGTCTCCCTGTTCAATCATTCCTTTGAGCCCTCTCTGCTCTACTTCCAGTGTTTATTACTGTAGGCTTGAATTACAGCTTCCTGCCTCCATTGGAGTGAGTCTAATGCACCTGCAGAGAGTCACCAGACGAGACTTTCTGGGAGCAGGGTGGAGCAGAAAGAGCCCAAGGCCTTTCAAATTAGAAAGGCCTAAACATAAAGCTCAGCTCCACCTTCTGATTTGAATGTCCTTGGACAACATACTAAACATATTTGAGCCTCACTTCCATATCTGTAAAGTGAGAATTAATATTCACCTTGTTCTTCCTGTTAATTTGGGCATGTAACATTCTCAAGCTGTGATTTTATGTGAAGTTGCAATTACGTCCTAAACAAAAAGTGGGTAAACTCCCATCTATCTAAACACACTATTTTCTACATATATTCCTCATTACATGTCAGTGTTTTTTTTTTATTATTATTTAAGGATGTAATTTACTTCCCTTACCAAATTGATAATTCATTATGTTTATATATATATTTTTTCTTATCATCTATATGATCTAATACCACACGTTCCATATAATAGGTTTTCAATAAATATTTGGAGAAGGAATTAATGAGTAACAATACACAGGGATTTTTCATGAAGGACTGATCTGGTACCATTTCAACATCTGTGTCTATTTAATAACTTTGCTTTTCCCTTCTGGTTCAATTTGGTCGCAGGGTATTCTGAAGATTAATGAATAAAATATTTATGAATTCTTTTAGAAAGGCAAATGAAAGATCAACATAATATTTCCTCTCTGCATAATAAAGAAAGAGAATTCCTAATATACTTTAGGCAAATTCACCTTAAAACTCTTCATTTCATTTTGTCTGAAATATTCTTTTGATTTATTAATGTGGATTTAAAGAGTACTGGCCAAGCATATCTTGGATATTAGTGCATCAGAGTAGGTCTTTGACCATTTCTTAAAACTTTATATCACAAAACTGCATAGGCTACACTTTAAAAAAAAAAGTCTTTCTAATGTAAATATAGTTACTTAGGTACCAGTGTTATGAAACTAACTTCAACAATTTGATAGTAAAACTAGCAATGATTCTTGTTCATTCATTTACTTAACCTCATCCAGCGCATCAGAGGAAGCAACTACCTATTCAACTAAGCATACATGTTTGTGTGCTTATTCACTTGTCATATTTGTATAAACAGGGTATCATAAGACTTTGAGAAAGATGAATTTTACTCTGAACAGAAATATTACTTACACTACGAGGCAGAAATGATATTTGTCTTGAAGTAAATGGATGCCATTTTTGGAGAATTTACTATGTACCAGACACTGTCTTTGAGCAGTATCAAAGTTATGTATTTAATCTTCACAGTGACACCTTGTTGTAGGCATTACTATCTCCACTAAACAGGTGAGGTAATTGAGGCTCAGAGATGTTAGGTAATTAGCAGAATTTCAGAAAGTAAGTAATAAGTAGATCTCAATTTCAATAGTCAGATGATTCTGATTCCAAAGTTCTTGCTCTAAGATAGAAATAGATTTAACAGTCTTTGATAACTGACATAAAAAAAAAAAAAAATGAGCAAAAATCCAACCTTTAATTCTATGCCAAAAAGCCATCTTTTTAATCTAAAAAAGAAGGGGCCTGACATTGGGAGGAAATAAGTGACACATACAAACAGAAGTTTTTGTAAACTTCTAACTACTTAGAAACTTGTTCAAAATAGGGATATGTCATTCCAATAGCACATTTCAAATTATTGTGATTGGGTACATTTTTAAAAAAGACTACTAGATGCAAGTACTAAGTAGATTCTGTATGAATCTTCCTAAGTTTTCTATGTCAATTAATCATCCAACACATACACATACACATCTATTATGGTGTTAACACATATAAGAGATAACAAGTGATGTTGGAATAATATGATTGAATTTTTTTTTAAGTAATCTCCACCCACAACATGGGGCTCAAGCTCACGACCTTGAGCCCAACAGTTGCACGTGCTACTAACTGAACCATCCAGGCACCCCCATGATTGAATTAATTAAATTATAAGCACCATATCAAAATTTGTTCTATATTTGGAAGGCACGAGGAGCTTAAGAAGAATCAATAATATAATTTATAATTATAAAAACCCAGGTAGGTTTCCAATATTTTTATATGTTAATTCATTATCCCTTTCAATTTTTAGAACAACACACTAAAATTTATTATTTCTATTTGACAAGTGAGGCCCAAAGAGGTTAAGTAACTTGCCTAAGGTAACAGTATTGGAAAGGGTTGAAAATGGGATTCAGATGCTGGCTTCGGATCCCTATTTATTAGTTTAATTTATTTGGGAAGAAAATAGGAGGGTTTAGTAGACCAACTATCCACCAACTCACCCCAAATTGGTGTGAAACCCTATACATTAAAGTTGAAGAAGAAACAATGAATGTAACATTTTTTTGCTGGTTTCTAATCCATTGTGCTTAACTTTTACCTCTGGATGCTTAAGGATTCCTTCATATTTGCTTCAGACTATAGTCCCAGGATCTTCCTTTTTATATAATCTACCTATTCTATGTACCTGTGTCTATAAAATGAGGATTATAACTGCTCCATGATGTTGTCATGAGGCAATAATAGTACTAGGATGTAGTAAGTGTTAAATACATTTCACGGTTAGGTCATTTTATAGTAGAAATTGTCAATACAAAAGGTAACATGCATCAGGAGCCAGATTCAAAGTTTGTTTGGATCAAACTTCCTAGGGCTATTATACATGTGAATGTCCTCAGTATTCACACTTCATATATGTGTCTGCTCCTACTTCTAATAACAGAGTCAGATAATTCTTGGATCAAACAGGCAAGAGAATTTCTGCATTGGTAAGGTAATTTAAAAACAAAAAAGAGGAAAACATCTACTGTTGTATATATCTACACGAAAAAAAACCCAGTTATGATTGTTGTTTATTATATATAACACAAATTTCATTACATATCATGTTCTTGATTTATTTGCAATATTTTCTAGCTATCTTAATAATTCTTCTAAAATTGAGCATGACAAAACAAGATGAAATTTGTTATAAATCACGGTAGTGAAGAAGGAAAATTTGTTAAAATTTGACAGACATACACTGCCCCAAATTAACAATATCTACAGTTAAATATGTTACCTGTTTATACATACATATTTTATAGTTAAGAGTTAATATTTAATAAAAAATCTATCAAAATCTTTTATATTTTTAGTGTCCTGAGGCCATATATTATAAATGCTAATTAGCCTAATAAAATTATGGCCACTAACATTGTCTTTCTAGTAAATAAATAAGGATATAGCTTACCTTTCATGATAGTATCTAAAAGTAATATAAATCTGTATAAATATAATAAACATTATATACTTTTGTATTATTTGTTTTTATATAAAACTGTATTTAAATATAAGTATTTAAATGGCAACTTATGTTATTGTTATTGTTTATTATTTAAAAATTTGGGGCGCCTGTGTGGCTCAGTCAGAAGAGTATGCAACTTTGATCTAAGGGTAATGAGTTCAAGCCTCATGCTGGATGTAGAGATAATAAATTAATAAATAAACTTTAAAAAAATTAAAAATGTATTTTATTTAAAGACTATATGAGGCCAAGATATCTTTTATCTATTATTTTTCAATATTTTTAATATAAATTCCAAAATCATAAAAATAACAAAATTCCTAAAATAAATTCCTAAAATTATGAATAAAATGGAATAATATGAAAAAACATAGTTTTGATAGTAATTATCACTCCCTGTCAGTCCATCCCCTATTTCCAAATATAGAATGTAGCTTAGCTCTATGTATTTTATTCTGAATGTAAACAGTCAAAAAACACGTTCTGTACATTTTAGAAATAGATCCACTCTTTCTTTTTATTTTAAAAATAGATCCTATAAAGAGAAAGTACTACAGTTTATAGCAATTGTTAATCTTTCTTAGCCAGAATTTTTCTGTAGTTCATTATGAATCTGTATCTGAGTAATAATATTTCTTAATATTTATATGCCTCAGTGCCATCGCTTACTCTCTGTTTTTACATAATTTCAACCACCTGACTTTAACTATTCTGTATTACTACATGTTAAATGTTGCACATTTATAATTGTCTATTAATTAGTTGCTATGCAAAAATTTTATCCCACCTTTTCTCCCATTGTTTCCCAATCCATTTTCCTCTAATCCAGGAGAGTGATCATTATGTCAAACTTGTTGTTAGCCCCCTTCTAACCTGAGTGCCTGCTCTAGTAAAAGAATTTATTGCTTATTGCTTATTTTCTTAACCACCTTGTATTCCCTTTATATTGTGCCCTGTACTTACTTTCCTTATATCATCTGTGATTGGTTATATCTATATGTAACCATATAGCTATTAAATGTAAAATAAGAAGCCGAGGGAAATTGTGAACAGAAATGTATTAATCCATTACAAGTGTGTATTGCATGATCTTAGATCAGTACTTCACAGATAAATTTTGTTCTTGAGGGTGGAAGGGGTAAAAAAAGTCTCCTGATTCAACCTTCCTTTTTTCCAAGTGAAAAGTTTAAAAATTGGCCTAAAAAATAACATGATTATGAAGGAAATGATTCATTGCAACTGCCATTTTTCATGTAAGGAACAATTACTTAAAATGGAAATTCCAACTCTTTATCAGCTTTAGATAAATGCTGATTATTTAATCTGTCAATGAGGAAAGGCAATTAAATGGAATGTTGTATGTTAATGAAACAATGGAGGTTGTTAGGTCATCTCAATTATTTATATTCAGATTTAACTTGCAGCCCAGTACATCATGGAAGATTAATAGGTATATAAAGTGAAGGAATATAGTGCCATCCCGTTATTCATGCCACAAACTCCATGTCCTTTTACTATTCATTAAATCAATCATATACAAATATAATGAGTGTTGTGCTTGTGACTTCATAACATATTCTGAAATATCTTCTACAAATACTTCTGTCACATTTGATTATGATATAGACTCCTAAATATTTCTTCTGTGGTAAAGACAAGAATAAAACTAGCAGTTATGTTGATAAATATTGTGAAATGTTACACATTTTTCATCAAAACACTAAGAAATTATGCAAAACTCCTGGTAAATATATGTTTGTCTCTTGCTATCAAAAAATGAAATAGAAAACAGGGAATTTTAACAATTTTGAAAGAAGACAGGAAACTAAATCAACCAAAGAAACACAAAATTGGGAAGAAGTCAAGAATTAAAGTTTGAATATTTTTTTTTGTACTACTAAGATGTGAGATGTGATCAGTAATACACTATCTTCTAATTTTGTCAATGCCCTAAGATCTGTGAGGAAATAGATATATTATCTTCATCACCAAACCCTGAGTGCCTGGTATCAAGTCTGGAGTACACAGCATACACACAATTAAAATTGATCAAAGAAAAAGTAATTAATTCATCATTTTGCTACTTTTTACACCTTTGGTGTTTTAGTGGAATATAGGATAAAGTCAACATTTTCAAAATGCCTCTATTGATTAAAAAGTGGAGAATTAGTTTGATCCACTGTCTGGCAAAGTCTTATATTCTCTTTACAACAGAATCGAAGAAAATAGCTCCAGCTAATTAAGAAGACAGTGGCAAGGACAGACTTGTAGTTCCAGGAGAACATGAAAGCCTGCCTGGTCATACTTTAATTTTCTGTGATTCTATTTCCTAAAGGTAAATCTTTGTACAGTAGCAGAGTGATCACTAGTCCCCTCTTAGTACATAAGCTAACTCCCTGTCATGAATTGGGTATACAAGACATTGATCTTTAAAGTTAATCAAATGATGAAAGAAATTTTAAAATTTCTGGGCTATGGTCTGTTGTTACAAAAGAATAATTTTTAAGAGGACATTGGAACTTAAATACATAAAGATTCTTCTCTCATAAACATGTTCACTTTTTTGTAAAGGAGAAGAGAAACTCCTTTTCTAACTCACTAAACTTCCACTATTTAATCAAAAGTGTTTCTAAGCTTTTGCCTTTTAAGATATTTTTCTAACAAATATTTGACAGTAGCCTAATTGCATTTTCCAAATGATTAGATATCTTGACAATTAAGTGTAAGTACATAAATTTTTTAAAAAAAAGCTCTCCAGAACATATTTGGGAAACTGAGAGAACCTAGTGATTAGAGCACAGATGTAGTGTGATTAAAATAAATTAACACACACGTTTTTTTCAGTCAGGCAGGCCCTCCTTCATTATGAACACCCTCACAATGCATTCACTTTGCACCAGGCACTTAATTGGGTACAGGGCCTTCAAGGATGAAGAAACCTAGGTCTTGCCTCCAAAGAACTACAAGTCTTTTGGAAAAGAGATGTGAACACAAAACTACCAGTGTTAAACTTCAACATGGTGCTAAACAAAACATGCACAAATGAAAGAGCACACAGGTAAAATCACCAAAAGGTTACAGATGACCTGAAAATTAGAGCACAAGTAGGAATATGCCATGCATTCAGACAGTGGGACCAGCCTGTGCTGAAATGAGGAGGACACAGCACTGTGGTGAGATGGGTGGCTTCAAAGAGCAGGGAGCAGGCAAATAGGAGGCTGGACAAGCAGCAGAAGCCAGATCATGGAGGGTCTTGCAGTCTTGGCAAATGGATACGAATTTTATCTAGTAAATGACGAGGAGTCATTAGCAATGTTCACATAGAAAGAAGGTAAATGTAGAGGAGGGATGTTAGGAGTGAGACTTCAAGAAGGAGACTATTACAACAGCCAGAGGAGAGATCATGGGGTCCTTAACTAAGGCATGGGTCTGGGGGTGAAAAGAAGAATGTAGTGAAGAAAAGTATTGAGACAGCAGACTTGAAAGTGTTTGATGACTGACTGATGGATGTGAAGAGATGGGGAAGGAAATGGAGAAAGCAGTTGGCATCCAGAGTTTATATTTCCCAAATAGTAACCTCCCTGTAGAAATCCAAATAATATAGCCAACCAACACAGTCATTATTGACTTGTGTTTTAAATTTACATTATCAAGGAATATGTGTGGTATTACATATCGATATAAGAAAAAATGGTACTTTTTTTTTTTTTTTAAGATTTTATTTATTTATTTGACAGAGAGAGACACAGCGAGAGAGGGAACACAAACAGGGGGAGTGGGAGAGGGAGAAGCAGGCTTCCCATGGAGCAGGGAGCCCGATGCGGGGCTCGATCCCAGGACCCTGGGACCATGACCTGAGCCGAAGGCAGACGCTTAACGACTGAGCCACCCAGGCACCCCGAAAAAATGGTACTTTTAAACTACCAGATAAAGTACAGGTCCGTTAGTATTAATATACATGGGCATAATGGGGGAATTGGGAAAGATTTCTAAGACATAGCTAGACTGTTTAAAACTACCTTGAGGTATTTCTACTGGGTTTTGTTCTCTTGAATTGAGATTATTGCAAACTCAATATATCAAAATAAATACAACCACTGTCAGCTCTGATGGATTCAAAAAAGTGAATCCCTGCCCTTGGGAACTGTGCTTGGAGAAGGCAGACCTCTGGGCAGAAGACTGGGAGCTATGTCATCTGATCTTTCAGTAAAGAACAGTGGTAATGTCCACTTAGAGGACTTCCATACTCCCAGGAACATGGAAACATGTATATGTTTATACTCAGCAGACAATTCACAGTAAAGAAAGGGTTTTATAGTAATGGCTCATGTCTGGGGAGGAGTCTAGCACACTGACTGGATGGTAGTGTGCAGGCATTGGGGAAAGTGTGAGAAAGGTGTTATCATGAGTTAGAAAAAAAAAAAAAAAAAAAACAACCCTTATTTGTGAAGGAAGGGGGTTGGACTTCTTTTTTAACTTTCTCCTTAAAGAGATTGGGCTTGGATATATTGTGCAACTTGGTTTCTTGGTTGGATTTATACCAAATGGAGATAAAAATTTTACTGAGCTAATGACATTAATATATTTATTATGATGACCCCAAACCATAGAAGAAACCACAAGTACAGGAGAAATGGTCTTGTATTCAATAGTCACTTAGCAGACAAACACTTAACCCAGGGGTCAGTTAAGATGCTAACTCAACCAGAAAAATTCTTATGAATCCAGTTCATTGTTTCCTTTTATAGCTCAACATGAAGAAAGAATGTGAAAGTCTAAGCACTATGATCTTACATACTGACAAATGACTATGATACTGATAATAATAGGTCTTGCTCCAAGCACCAGGGACTTTGCTGATGATCCCATTTCTTTATGGGATCATAGGGAGAAAAAAAGAACAAGAGATATATAAACACTGAGATCTCATGAACTGACTGGAGGGAATGGTGCCAACACCACAATGCCAGGCTATAATTCCTTTCTTTTCTAACTAGACTCCTCTTAATTTCCTGACTCCATTCATGGTGGAAATAGCCTAGTAACTCCTTTTCCTAAACATTTAATGACTGGGAAAATGCTTACAATATGATCTTAAATGAAAAAGAAAAATAATAGTCATGCAAGGCATAAATATACCAACATTTTTATACAGATCCTATGCTGGTTTTATGTTTATAATAATCATGTGCTATTTTATAATTAAGAATTAATGATTTATAATGAAATATTTTACATATAATATTTTATGTCATTATATAATGCTATATAATGAGAAGATTTTGAAAGATATTATCATTTTCCAAAAGAGAATTTTTAAAAAGTAATCAATCTGCATCCATTCTTGAAGACATTTTTATTTTAATGGCAAACTTCATGTTTACTTCCAAAATGGTTTGCGTTCCATGCTCTATTTATAAATAAAATAAATAGCTAGTACACATTTTTAGATAAGAAATATTATTCAAAAAGTGCTCATACAAGTAAATTTATCTTCAGCTTACTCATTTTAAAAATGTCCTCACTTTTAAATCTCATCTCAACTTTTCTGGTGAAATTTTTATATTTTGCAGTAACTTAAAAATATACAAATGAAGGGGTAATTATCCCTTATATGTGAACATTTTCATTTTTTAAATGTAATATGACACTTGGAAAGCACTTCATGACTGTAACAAAGGTAAGAGTGTTGGCATTGAATATTCTTCTAAAGATTTCAGAATCTGTTCTATACACAATGCCCAGAGTTTTCAATAAATAGGCTAATTTTCTCATTTTCTTATCAATGCATTTTTTTCCATCACTTATCCATTCCTACTAAATCACCTGCCAGTTCAGAAGGACAGAATTGAGGAGGAATGGACTCATGGCTAGAAAAGAAAAGAACCCAAACCTGTATTCCTCCTAACACCCTGTCTTTTTGTTCCATCTTCTGAAGGTTAATTCCCTCTAAGAGCCCCTGCCTCCCTGGACAAGAAATTAATAACCTTTCCTTTGTACTTAACTGTCTTTCAATAATCTCTATAACTTACTTAGAAGTCAGACAGCACTTTGTTTCAGGGGATGACATGTAACATCATATAGGGAATTATACAGAAATACAGAGAATACTTAAGTAAAGTTGGATCATTTTTGTAGTTTTGATATATAAAGGAGAACAGTAATCCTTGGACATATTAGTAGAAGTCTTAGAGTTAAGTGCTAAGTAAAAGTGTTAATACTGTCATGATACCTATTGATTTACTTTTCTTAAAATCATTCAAAAATGGTTTTGAGGAACAAATAATAAGAGATCCATCCTGAAATTAAAGAATGATAAAGACAGCTAGAAAACATATATTGAAAAAATATATATACATGATTAAAATAATAATTTAAAGAATAGTACATATTTTATTTTAAAAAAATAACATTTTTCTTATTAAGTTCCAAAAGTTTAATTCAACATCTTCACACTGAGAATAAAGCATAATATTTGTAATTTTTTTTAGGTTGTATTTTATTTTTAATCTGGATATGCTTTGGAGAAAAAAGTATCTTCATTTTAAAGTTATTTAGGTATTTTCCTCCCAATAAAGTTTCTCAAATATATCTTAGGTTAATACCAAAATACTAGAACTAGTCAACAATCTCTATTTTTAGGCAAAAGAATAAAATTCCCCTCATACTATATCTTTAAAAAAATTAATGTGGGTATAAGACATTTTCAAATTCTAGGAGATTGTTTTTCTCACTAAAAGAAAAAAAATTGTCCTTTTTTTTTTATCAGAAGTTTGGTACCATGAGGGCAACTATGATTTCAGTCTCTATGAAGATACTCAATTTTTATGATTGAATCTACTTTTAAGGAAAAAAAAATAATAGAACTTTTCCTTTATTTTGTTACAACATTAAAAACACACTTTGAATCTCTATTGAACCAATTAATGGAAAAATTATTATCATAATAGAAAAAGCTTCCCACATATCAGGATAGAGAATGTTATGCTTATAAAAGTTCCATTTAGACTGACACTTAATAAAAGCAGGTTGTAATGACCTAGGAAACGTAAATATTGCCAAAGTGCTTAGCTATTTCCTAAAATGTAGCAATAATTTGTTCTATACAAAACAGATTTGATGAGATGTATCAGACATTTATAATTTGCTTAAATAACTATAGTATAAAAATAGTATAGTGTAAACCTACCTGGTCTCATAAGATAGCCAGTACTTACATTTGGCTATTGAGCACTTGAAATGTGACTAGTCTGAATTAATATGTATGGTGTCAAAGACAACTTTCAAAGACTTAGTAGCAAAAAGAAAATGCAAATATCTGTCATAATTTTTATATTGATTATCTGTTCAAATAATAGTATTTTAATATAATCAGTTAAGTAATATAATTAATAACATTGAGTTTTACTTGTTTTTGTTTATGTTTTTTAACAGAGATATCAGAAAATTTTTAAATTATATATGTGTCTTCCATTAGGTTTTCATTGGCAGCAGTGGTATAAACAGCTAAACTTATACCAGAATGTTCCCTTCTTTTATAGTTTCTGCCTAAATCCAATTTCTAAGTTTAAAAAAGGACTTGAAAAATAACAAATGTGATTATTGGTTAGTCTTAAGCCTTAAAGAATAAATAACTCTAAGGAGATTTTTGTGTGATGTAGGTCATACATATGACATCACAAACCAACATGATGAAGAATAATCATGTATCGCTAGTTAAGATCAAAAATATAACTATCAGGTTAACGTCTTCTTCTCAGTCTCTAATTTATCCTATATATGGCACTCACTAATTTTAGAGAAATCCCTACATTGTAGTATTCTGACAATAGTTGTAATGTCTTTTGAGATACTTGTATAAAAGTATAAATTTGCCACATAAATTAATTCAGGAAATTGTTAATAGAATTATTTGCAAGAGTAGTTCTGATACCATGCCTTTAACGTCGGTTAAACCCAAGTTTGTATCCAGAAGATTTAATAATTTATGCAAAACTACTTAGAAACCCACAAACTAATCTGTAAGTGGGAATTCATACCGTCATAAATCCATCCAGCAAACCTGAATCGGGTTTCGGTGGTGCCTGCAACCGTTCCATTGACCACTTTTCAATGATGGAGGAGACTTGTGTATTTTCTGTATTTAATATTCTGAACCCTGTCATGTTAACACCACTGTATCGGTAGGGCTCTACATCAAGAGCAAAGAGGTCCTGAAAGACAAATTTTTTTTGTGTTAGTACCAATAGAGTACATTCACAGATATGTATAATTAAAATAGTCAATTATTACTTCCCTTAGAATAGTTAACATGATTGTTTCTCAAATGATGTTAAACATCAGAAATCACCAAGATTCAAATAGACTATTTTCATGCTTTTCCAATGCAAACATACATATTCTAGATAAATATGCATGTGTATGTCATATTCTAATTCTACCAATGGAACAACAGGCTTTTCTGTAACCTACATTTAAGATTTGCATGAGCTTTCTTCTCCATGTTAAGGATAGCTTCATTTTAAAGTTATTTAGATATTTTCCTCCCAATAAAGTTTCCCAATATATCTTAGGTTAATACCAAAATACTACCTTAAATTTTATGCACTATCACTTTTTTTTTTTAACTGACTAGGTTTGTTTTGTTTTGTTTTGTTTTGTTTTTTTTCCTATGCTCTGCTTCCTTGACTGGTAACTGCCACTTTTTTATTTTGTCTTATCTTTTTTTTTTTTAAAGAAACAGTTCATGAAATATGGCTTCTAACTAATGAAAATTATATTAAAGGTGAGGGCAACACAACTGGCCTTTTTTGGTTGTGGAACCCTTGCAGTTCCTTTGTTTTATACCTTACCCAACAAGTTCACCATAGGGAACCCTTCATATTTCGGTTGTGGGTTCCAGGCTGTAGTTAATGCTCTGGCTTTGCCTTTTGGTTTTCCCAGGAAAGAGGAGGCCAAAGCATCCAGAAGAGTTGGATGTCACCACAAGAACATACCTACACTCTTTCAAGTTGTCATTAACTAATCCTCAGATCTTACAGGCAATATTGGGAACCAGACCAACAGTAATGCCATTGGTCCTGTGAAGTCTGTCTTGGATTTATACAGCTACATAGGCTACAAACTAGAAATAAATTTCAATGGAGAGCAGATGATATTGGTCTGCACTGTGCTCTGTGCCGTGAAAAAATATAAAGAATTTTTTTAGGTTTTTATTTTCAGTATTTGCAATCTAGCCAAGGAGACACACACTCATACACACTAAGGGGCAAAAGAGTAGGAGTTTTAAGTGCAAGAAGTCAGAAGCAAGACAAATAACTTTGAATTTTTGTAGTCAAAAATAACTTCATAAAGCGGATGGGATCTAAGCTTCCATTAAAGAAAGGCCAGGTTTTTGATAGGCAAAAGGAAAAAGGATGTCATTCAAAGTGTCAGTAAAGGCACAAAAATTAGAAAACATAAAACGTATTCGGTAGACTGATCTAGATCAGTTTTGTTATAAAAGAGGACTGATGAAGAAGAATAACAACAAAAGAAAATAGGAAAGTTAGGTTAAAATCAAACTTAAAAAAAGCCTTCAATTATAGGCTAATGAATTCTATATATCCTAAACTACTTTTTCTTTCTTTTTTTTAATTTCTTTTTTCTTATTAAGAGGTACTTTTGATTCCTCTAAAATCTTACGATTATGGTGAAACTGAGTTGTAACTGCACTGAAATATAATTTGCTGATGAGTAAAGTCTTCCAAGCCCTCCCCTCCAGCCTATCACTAAGTTTCTTACAGGCTGCAAAAAGTGACCTGGTGGGAAGTAATATCTCTATTAGAGTGAACCATAGTATTTATCAGTAAAATACAGACTACTGTGTGAAGAACCTCTATTGGAAGAGAGTTGTTATTACAGGTAGCTATTGTGATCAAGTACATTTTAGTAATTTGATCTGGTAGCTTCAAGACTCCTAAAATCAAGGAGACCAATCAGAATACTTCTGAGTTAACAGAAAGCATTGGTTAGACTGGTCATTGTGGGGACGGAGATGCATGCTAGAGACAGTATGGAGGAAAAAACAGTCGAATTTTGGTGATGATGTAGGAGTCAGACAATGGAAGCTTTGAAGGAAGTCAGAAGAGGGGTCAATTTAGAGGACAGTACCTTAAGGTTTAAATAATTTGAAATTAATGTGACAACAGTTAGATTTGTTCTGTAATGTAACAGTATATAACAACTCAGAAATGTTATAGAGGGAAATTTAGATTTCATTTCAATAAAGGTAATAGTTGAAGTTCTAAATACATACCAGTTCTGAAGAAAATAACTGAAGAGGATAAAGGAAAATAGAATAAAGGCTCAAACTTGAAGATACTCTCATACTTGGGGCAACAGGCAATAAAGGGGAATAGAATATGCCACCCCCAAATATGCCACTTTGGCATGTGGATTACTTTGATTTGAAGGCAATCAAGACCCAGTAGACTCAGGAAAAACTTTTATGTCTGCCTTAACTACCTAAAAGAATTTATACAGGGGGCCAGTACCAGAAAAAAAAGCTATTACTAGAGATAACTTTTTTATCTGAAAGATCTTTCTGCACGGCAGGGCAAACTTCTAATTACCAAACATCTGCTCTTCTTCGGTCTGTGAATTACCCTCCTCCCCTTTGAAGCCCCAGGCCCTCATCCCATTCCTTAGCTCAATTACCTGACCTGACCTTGAGTCTCATATCTTTGGGGCTCCTTACATATGAAATTAAATTTGTTTTTTTCTCCCATTAATCTGTTTTATGTCAATTTAATTATTAAACCAGCCAAAGAACCTAGAAGGGAAGGACAAATTTTCTACCCTTACATCAGGGAAAAATTACTGACAGAGACAGAGGGTCGTTTCACAGAAGAAGGAAAATCAGTATAACATATTAGTAAAGAAATAGAGCCAAGAGTAAGTAGGTTTGACAGAAAGGTAAGGTCATATTTTCATGCATATTTAAGAAAAAACTGTGTGGTAGGTATGTAAAGACAAAAGATAAAGGTAACATTCAATTTGCTAATTGTAAATTAAGTCAGACTAACTTTTAAAAATCCAACTAAACATGGGCAAAAACAGGATAGAAAATTTAGTCTACTAAAAGAGCAGTTTCAATGAATCTGGTTTTTGTAAAGTAAATAGAACCGAGATAACAACGTAAAAATGTGTGGTTTTCTAAAACACTGATTTCTCAGCAAAGTAATTTTAAAATCTATTATGTTATGAAAGTTCTCTAAAGCAATGTATAAATAAGATACGATATTTTGAATTGATTCTGAAATAACATTTCAAAATCATCAGCTTCCCACCAAAAATTATTCCCCATGAGGATCAATTCCTCCTGAGTTTTATCAAAATAAAATAAATGATAACTACAAAGGAGCTAGTCAATGCTTCTCACTCAAAAACCCATTTTCCGTACTGAAAGTCGTAATAATAAAATTTAAAGCATTAACTTTATGCTTTAATAAGTTACTTACCAGAGTGGTAAAGATATAATGATAGTATTCTGTCATCATTCCCATAGCTAATGCCTAGGAAGTAAAAAATTAAAAAAAAATAATATTTAAGGTACACATCATATGAAATATGTCAATAACAAAATAGTAGGATGTAATGAAGAATCTGGGTATAATATTCAGGTTACATTAAAACTGGGTCAAACTAAATCTTCTCTCCATAGTTAAGGAAGATTAGTGGTTACTGAAGGAATTTCTGAACCAATTCTCTTGATAGAAAAGCTATTAGCTGAAAGTTTGCAATTGTAAAGCTTATGGCTTTACATATTAAAGGAGGCATTAAATTTGAAACAAACCTGAAATTAGCACATCTTAGTTCATTATATTTGTAACGTGTCCACTACAAATACCCTAATGAGGAACATCATTTTTTTTTTTTTTTTTTTTAAAGATTTTATTTATTTTTATTTGAGAGAGAGAGAGAATGAGACAGAGAGAGCACATGAGAGGGGGGAGGGTCAGAGGGAGAAGCAGACTCCCCGCCGAGCAGGGAGCCCGATGCGGGACTCGATCCAGGGACTCCAGGATCATGACCTGAGCTGAAGGCAGTCGCTTAACCAACTGAGCCACCCAGGCGCCCTGAGGAACATCATTTTATTTTGACGATTACTATTATTCAATTAGGAAAAAAATGCTATAAAGTGCAATGCCAGTAGGAATTTTTTTAGCACTTTAGAAACTTTCCTTAGCATTGATGAAGCAACTGTAAATCACCACTGTTATTCGAAAAGTACAAAGAAATGTTTTTTACTTTTTTACTAATAGACCAGTCGTAAATTACCGTTTTATTTCATACTTATACAGTCCTTGTCAATTTTAGACTATCAATCTTAAAATAAGGACTTTCGGATTAGAACTTCCAGTCACAGAACTGTCAATTTTTCCTCTGAAAATGAGAACACTTTTGAAATAGTTGTTTATCAATGAACAGTAGTTGGTGATGATAATTGAAAATTGATGCGTTTTTGAGCTGAATGAAGAGCTCTTGGTAGGAAACAAGTATTCTCAGGTGCATCTAATACTCTTCCATAAAATACCAACTACCCAAATTCATTTGCTAAATAGCTGCCCCAGCTCTATCCTATGTATTCTATGCTCACAGGTAGGTATTAACCAATTAGCTAAAATAGAATCTGTATATCTAGAAGCGAGTTGTTCAGTTAAGACAGAATGGATATTTGTGAAAATTTTTGGAACAATAAAATGCACTTTTTTAAAAGGGAGGAACATTTGTAAATGAAAGGCAGCAGCAAAGAATTAAGCAGAAGAAAGGAATTTAGAAATTGTGATATTGTGATTTATAATAGGAATATATATTTGGTCTTCATTGGTGAACTCCTCCCCCTGCCCCCCGCCCAACACACGCACAGTGGAATCGTGTGCACAACACCTAGGAACCAAATTATCAAATCATATTTCCTGAATGGACAAAGATTGTATGAGCCAGTAACACTCTGATGAAGTCTGAATCTTAATTGAAATAAGAGAAAATTTCTCTTATTAAATAAAGGTTTATAAGATTATCTTTATAGAAGGTAGTCATTGTTCCTGATGGATATGTACCAAAGGTTTCTCAACTCCAGAAATGTGCAATGATAGCTCAGCATTATCCTTGTCAATAGTTTTTATTTTGTCAACTCAATAGGTATAGAGATACAGATAAAGATAATTGAAGATAATTGAAAGAAACAGTGATTCAGATGCACAACTATAAATAGCATATAATGCCTAAAATGTGTTAAGTACTATTCTAAGCACATTGCACATTTTAATCAGCCTTGTAGAGGCTGAAGGCAAGCAGACCCAAGATGGGTCATTTTGGCATGAACATTATTCCCAGCTGAAGGCAAGGGAAATCCTGTGGGCTCAAAAGAAACTTTTGCCCCTCCCTTAACTACATAGAAAAATCTAAATCGGGGATCTTTCCCAGAATAAGGGTTATTAGCAGAGATAAATTTTATCTGAGTGATCCATCAGTATGGCAGGACAAACATCTAATTACCAAACATCTGCTCTTCTTATCGCCCTGTGAATTACATTCCTTTCCTCTGAAGTCCCCCTTCTCCTTAGTTCATCACGACATATATATCTCATTTTGCCAAACTGTCTTTGGAATTTCTATGTATGTGTGGATTCCCTATATGTATGCTATTAAATTTGCTTTTCTCCTGTTAATCTCTCTCGTATCAATTTGATTCTTAGTCCAGCCAGAAGAACCCTTGAAGGGGAAGGAATTCTTGCTTCCTGATAGCCTCATTAAAAACCTTATGAGGTAGGTCCTATTATTACACTTATTTTATAGGTAGGAAAGTAGGACAAAATAAGGATGAATATATTGGCCAACAAACTCTGGGACAAGGTAAGTTAAAAAGAGATAGTGAGTAAACATGAACTCTAGGTCTCTAACTCTTGAAGTTTGGGTATAATATGCCATTTTGTAAAATGGCATATTTTATATTCCCAAAAATATAGATCCATTGTAGAATCTATATAATCTAAAATTTTTGCTTGTTTTTTTCCTTGATAGTTTGAAAACCTCAAGCATCTCAAGCCAGTTTTGAAAACTGTGTTCTGGAGGTAGGGATGGCAGGGGTTAAGGAGATGGCGGTAGGGAGAGCGGTTTGCTTCTGACACAGGTATTCTGCACTAGCTACAGGTTTCTTCTTCATCTCCTTGAGAAGAAATCTGTAGGGGATAACTGAGGACTGCTTATGCCTTTCATTGACCTTCCTTCAGCCTTTGATTCTGAAAACAAGAATCAATTATGGACTATGATATCTGATCTAAATAGAAAAGGGTAATTATTTTTGATTGAGTACTTACACTGTAACATTAACAAAAATGGACAACAGGGATACTCTCTTGAAAGATAAATAAATACTTTCCAGTGCAATTAAAAAAAGAACTTTGTGGAAATTAGACAACAGGATTGAGCAATGGAAACTTGATCAAGGCAAAGGGGCCCACAGCGATGATCACCAGAATGAATACAGACAGGCCTGACAGGCAACTCACCTCAAGATATCCACCTAGGCCTAAACTGACCAATGGGCTACTTACAACTAGGCCCAGGTAACAAAAAAGGGAAAATTCCATATATCACTATACCTCTTCACCTTCCCTCTTTAAAAACAGCTCCTACCCACTGCCTCATAGCAGGTGGCCTCTCCTTTGCTGTCTTGCCTACCACTCCCTTGGCCGGTATTCAATAAGCTTCTATCTCCTTTGTTCTGGCCTAGGTGAATTATTTTCACTGCCCCCCACACCACTGGCTTCCAACCAATTGTTGCCCCACATTTGGGGACCCATCTGATCTGGAGAGACACCACATTTAGACACCACAAACTTGTTCTGGATGTTTTTTAAATTATAACATTTATGTCTTGCCACTGTTTTTAAATGGACTATATGCACACTTTAAACCACATTAATAATAATAAAATTAATATCTTCTTGTGTATAAGTAATATGAGAGTAGCTACAATAGAAAAATTGGATGTACAATAGAAAAATTGGCTGTACTGTATTATCCCTCCTGGAAAGAAATACCACAGATTCATTTTTCCAAAATCAAAATATGTTGGGAATCTACAGGGTACTGGTTGCAAAAAAAGGCATCAGGACCCACACCAGTATCCAATCAGTAAGTGCTATCACAAAAACAAAGCCACTCTTTTTTAATAAGTAGGAAAATCTTCCTAGAAGCTACCAAAAGAAATCTTACGTCACATTGCCCAATGGAATAGAATCACCTGTACATGTTTAGACCAATGATGACTTGGGGGTTAAGTGATTTAACTTCCTTAACATCAAGATATCTCCACCTGTTTTCTAAACAAAATAGCTTGAGGGCTTGCCAAAAATTTGTGAGGAGGATTTGGCTCTGGTTTTCTAGTTTGCTGACTCCTGGTCTAGTTCACATAATTAGAGAAAGGAAAGACTGGACAAAATACACAAAAATTTGGAGACAATGATTGACTAAATGCTCCTCACTGCTTAAGAACAAGCAGACAGGCTTTTTGTTTATATTTGGTAACTGATAACTTTTTAAAATAGTTCATTATGTAGGTCAAAGCTTTATATCATTAATATAATAATATTCTAGTTTGGCTTGATTTCTTTATTATTCAAAGACTATAGTCTTTCATGGAATTTTCTAGCACTTTAATATTTCAAGGACGAAAATATTATTAGAAATTCCCAACATTAACTAACGTAGCATTAACCATGCTATATGACAAATATATGACAAATGAACACATCTAGGCATATAATTTGTAATCAGTTTATCCTTCAGGTTATATCCAGAAGTTATATTGCTCAAAGTTAACAACTGAAGAGGTGGACTTTATACATATTTCTTAAAATTTAATTTAATTTTCTTCTTGCTGATGTGGTAGTTTATTTGCATCTGATTATACATTTTTCCAATCTAAAAATTTTGATTTCACCCTCTCTATTCTAGACTTTCAAGGTCTTAATTAGTAATTTTTCTCTGGGGTAGAATGACCTTGTGAGGTTTAATTGCAGATTATCTTGACCCTGCCATAGGGGATTCTCTTTGACAAATTTGGGCAGAAGTGCGATCTTTTGTTATTAAGGCATGTGTGCCAATTAGTGCACTCAAAGGGCTAGCCCCAAGTTTCAATCACTTTTAAAGCTTTGAGGGAAGAAAACTTCAAATCCTCTTTTGTTCAGTATTTAGGAAGAGCTCACTTAGTTTAAATAAATAAAACAATGAAACAAATAAGGCTAACCTGATAAACTGATCCATATTTCTGGATACTCCTAATATTTGTTCTTAGATTAAGCCAGACAAGCTGAAAGCCCATCTATGCCTGTTCTCCAACTCTTATACCATTTCTTTGGACTTCTGTCATTAACCAATGTTGAGAAATCTCAGAAAAATTACATAAGTCATAAAATAGACTCCTATTAAACGGACTGCTTCATTTACAAGAAGGAAGCTATTTCCTTTCTTCTTGGATTGGTTTCTAGAATAACTGAGATCCAAATGTGGAACAAATTCTCTCTGGGACAAGGTAAGTTAAAAAACAAACACCAGGCCTTGGAGGAGCAATATGGCGGAGGAGTAGGAGACCGAAATTTTGTCTGGTCCCAGGAATTCAGCTAGATAGGGATCAAATCATTCTGAACACCTACGAACTCAATAGGAGATCAAAGAAAAGAGTAGCAGCAACTCTCTGAACAGAAAAGCGACCACTTTCTGGATGGTAGGACGTGTGGAGAAGTGAATCCGAGGCGATATATGGGAAGATAGATGGAGGAGAAAGGGAGCCTCCGTAGCCGCTACCGGCAAGTGGTAGAGCAGCGGAGCACAAAATCGGAACTTTTGAGAAGTCTGCTCCACTGAGGGACGTCGCTCCAGTGGCTAAGCAGCGGGTGGAACCCTCGCTGGGACAGTGTGGTCTCAGGACCCTCGGGGTCACAGGAAGACCAGGGGTGCCTGAGTGTGGCTGAGCTCCCAGGTATTGGAGTGGGGAAACTGGCTGCAAAGACAGAGCCAAGGAGTGGGCTTTCAGCTTGGGGTTGCCGTAAACCATGATCCACAGCACAGTAGGGCCACTGCTCTTCCAGCAGGGACCCAGAAAGCAGCAGATCCAGGGAGACTCCCCTTCCTCCCCCAGGAGGAGCGGTGTGGGAGTGTACCGCAGGAATCTGCTCGGTTTGAGACTCCAATCAGGGTCATGTGCCAGAGATAGAAACGCTTGGTCATAGGCTGGGTGAGCACGGAGTGCGGCCGGAGACCAGGGAGACAGGAGTGATTGACTGCTTCTCTCTGGGGGCTCACTGAGGAGTGGGGTCCTGAGTTCGCGGCTCCTCTGGGGCAGAGAATGGGAGACTATCTTCACTCTCGTCCTCCAAAGCTGTACGGAAAGCTTGCAGGGAAAAAAAGCTACCGAGAGCAAACCCGAGCTGATTACTCAGCCAGGCCCCCTCAAGGGCGGGGCAATTCTGCCTCCGGCAAAGACATTTGAGAACCACTGCAACAGGCCCCTCCCCCAGAAGATCAGCAAGAACAGCCAGCCAAGACCAAGTTTACCGATCAATGAGAACAATCAATGAGAACAGCAGAACTCCAGCAGCAGGGAAATACAGCACATAGAATTCATGGCTTTTTTCCCCATGATTCTTTAGTCTTTCAAAGTTAATTTTTTTAATTTTCTTTTTTTTACTTTTTCTGTTTTTTTTTATTTTTCCTTTTCCCTTTATCAACCAACACCTTATCAATCCATTTTTTTAAAAAATGTTTTTATTTTTCATTTTTAGAGTTATATTCTATTCCTTCATTGTAGTTAACCCTATTTTTGCTATATATATATGAGTTGTTCTCTCTTTAAATTTGGGATACAGTTTCTTCTAACAGACCAAAATATACCCTAAATCTCTAGTGTATGGCTTTGTTCGAGTCTCCTGCCTGATCACATTCTCTCCCTTTTTTTTTTTTTAATTTCTCTTCTTTCTTTTTTCAACCAACTTCTTTATCAATTCCTTTTATAAAATCTTTTATAATTTTCATCTTTACATTCATATTCCATCCCTTCATCATATTTACCCTTATTTTTGTATATATATAAGTTTTTCTTTCCTTAAAATTTTGGGAGGCAGTTTCTTCTAACAGACCAAAATACGCCCAAAATCTAGTGTGTGGCACTGATCTAGTCACCAGCCTGATCATATTTGATCATATTTCTTTTTTCTTTTTTCTTTCTTTCCCATTCTTTTCCCCTGGTTTCAGGTCTCTTCTGATTTGTTTAGTGTATATTTTTCTGGGGATGTTGTTACCTGTTAGCATTTTGTTCTCTCATTCATCTGTTCTCCTCTGGACAAAATGACAAGATGGAAAAACTCAGCTCAAAAAAAAGAACAAGAGGCAGTACCAACTTCCAGGGACCTAATCAATACGGACATTAGTAAGATGTCGGAACTAGAGTTCAGAATGACGATTATAAAGATACTAGCTGGGCTTGAAAATAGCATGGAACATACTAGAGAAACCCTTTCTGGAGAAATAAAAGAACTAAAATCTAACCAAGTCAAAATCAAAAAGGCTATTAATGAGGTGCAATAAAAAATGGAGGCTCTAACTGCTAGGATAAATGAGGCAGGGGAGGAACTAGTGATATAGAAGACCAAATGATGGAGAATAAAGAAGCTGAGAAAAGGAGAGAAAAACAACTACTGGATCTCGAGGGCAGAATTTGAGAGATAAGTGATACCATAAGACGAAACAATATTAGAATAATTGGGATCCCAGAAGAAGAAGAAAGAGAGAGAGGGGCAGAAGGTATATTGGGGCAAATTATAGCAGAGAACTTCCCTAATTTGGGGAAGGAAACAGGCATCAAAATCCAGGAGGCACAGAGAACCCCTCTCAAAATCAATAAAAATAGGTCAACACCCCGACATCTAATAGTAAAATTTACAAGTCTCAGAGACAAAGAGAGAATCCTGAAAGCAGCTTGGGACAAGAGATCTGTAACCTACAATGGTAGAAACATTAGATTGGCAACAGACCTATCCACAGAGACCTGGCAGGCCAGAAAGGACTGGCAGGATATATTTAGAGCACTAAACGAGAAAAATATGAAGCCAAGAATACTATATCCAGCTAGGCTGTCACTGAAAATAGAAGGACAGATAAAAAGCTTCCAGGACAAATAAAAACTAAAAGAATTTGCAAACATGAAACCAGCCGTACAAGAAATATTGAAAGGGGTCCTATAAGCAAAGAGAGAGCCTAAAAGTAACACAGACCAGAAAGGAACACAGACAATATACAGTAACAGTCACCTTACAGGCAATACAATGGCACTAAATTCGTATCTTTCAATAGTTACCCTGAATGTAAATGGGTTAATGCCCCAATCAAAAGACACAGGGTATCTGATTGGATAAATAAACAAGACCCATAGATATGCTGCCTGCAAGAGACTCATTTTAGACCCAAAGACACCTCCAGATGGAAAGTGAGGGGGTGTAAAACAATTTACCATGCTAATGGACACCAAAAGAAAGCTGGGTTGGTAATCCTTAGATCAGACAAATTAGATTTTAAACCAAAGACTATAATAAGAGATGAGGAAAGACACTATATCCTACTTAAAGGGTCTATCCAACAAGAAAATCTAACAATTGTAAATATCTATGCCCCTAACATGGGAGCAGCCAATTATATAAGCCAGTTAATAACAAAATCAAAGAAACACATCAACAACAATACAATAATAGTAGGGGTCTTTTAACACCCCCCTCACTGAAATGGACAGATCATCTGAGGAAAAGATCAACAAGGAAATAAAGACTTTAAATGACACACTGGACCAAATGGACTTCACAGATATATTCAGAACATTCCATTCCAAAGCAACAGAATGCACATTCTTCTCTAGTGCCCATGGAACATTGTCTAGAATAGATCACATCCTAAGTCACAAATCAGGTCTCGACCAGTACCAAAAGATTGGGATCATTCCCTGCATATTTTCGGACCACAATCCTTTGAAACTAGAACCCAGTCACAAGAGGAAAGTCGGAAAGAACTCAAATACATGGAGGCTAAAGAGCATCCAAATGAATGGGTCAACCAGGAAATTAAAGAAGAATTTAAAAAATTCATGGAAACAAATGAAAATGAAAACACAACTGTTCAAAATCTGGGATGCAGCAAAGGCAGTCCTAAGAGGAAAGTATATAGCAATACAAGCCTTTCTCAAGAAACAAGAAAGGTCTCAAATACACAACCTAAACCTACACCTAAAGGAGCTGGAGAAAGAACAGCAAATAAGGCCTAAACCCAGCCAGAGAAGAGAAATAATAAAGATTAGAGCAGAAATCAATGAAATAGAAACCAAAAGAACAGTAGAACAGATCAATGAAACTAGGAGCTGGTTCTTTGAAAGAATTAATAAGATTGATAAACCCCTGGCCAGACTTATCAAAAAGAAAAGAGAAATGACCCAAATAAATAAAATCATGAATGAAAGAGGAGAGATCACAACCAACACCAAAGAAATACAAACAATTATAAGAACATATTATGAGCAACTATATGCCAGCAAATTAGATGATCTGGAAGAAATGGATGCATTCCTAGAGATGTATCAACTACCAAAACTGAACCAGGAAGAAATAGAAAACCTGAACAACCTATAACCACCAAGGAAATTGAAGCAGTAATCAAAACTCTCCCAACAAACAAGAGCCCAGGTCCAGATGGCTTCCCAGGGGAATTCTACCAAACATTTAAAGAAGAATTAATACCTATTCTTCTGAAACTGTTCCAAAAAATAGAAATGGAAGGAAAACTTCCAAACTCATTTTATGAGGCCACCATTACCTTGATCCCAAAATCAGACAAAGACCCCATCAAAAAGGAGAATTACAGGCCAATATCCCTGATGAACATGGATGCAAAAATTCTCACCAAAATACTAGCCAATAGGATCCAACAGTACATTAAAAGGATTATTCACCACAACCAAGTGGGATTTATTCCTACGCTGCAAGGTTGGTTCAACATCTGCAAATCAATCAATGTGATACACTACATTAATAAAAGAAAGAACAAAAAACATATGGTCCTCTCAATAGATGCAGAAAAAGCATTTGACAAAGTACAGCATCCTTTCTGGATCAAAACTCTTCAGAGTGTAGGGATAGAGGGTACATACCTCAATATCATAAAAGCCATCTATGAAAAACCCACAGTGAATATCGTTCTCAATGGGGAAAAACTGAAAGCTTTCCCCCTAAGGTCAGGAACACGGCAGGGATGTCCACTATCACCACTGCTATTCAACATAGTACTAGAAGTCCTAGCCACAGCAATCAGACAACAAAAAGAAATCAAAGGCATCTGAATCGGCAAAGAAGTCAAACTGTCACTCTTTGCAGATGATATGATACTTTATGTGGAAAACCCAAAAGACTCCACCCCAAAACTGCTAGAGATCATACAGGAATTCAGTAAAGTGGCAGGATATAAAATCAATGCACAAAAATCAATGGCATTTCTATATATCAACAAGACAGAAGAAAGAGAAATTAGGGAGTCGATCCCATTTACAATTGCACCCAAAACCATAAGATACCTAGGAATAAATCTAACCAAAGAGGCAAAGGATCTGTACTCAGAAAACTATAAAATACTCATGAAAGAAATTGAGGAAGACACAAAGAAATGGAAAAAGCTTTCCATGCTCATGGATTGGAAGAACAAATATTGTGAAGATGTCAATGCTACCTAGAGCAATCTACACATTTAATGCAATCCCTATCAAAATACCATCAACTTTTTTCAAAGAAATAGAAAAATAATCCTAAAATTTGTATGGAACCAGAAAAGACCCCGAATAGCCAGAGGAATGTTGAAAAAGAAAAGCAAAGCTGGCGGCATCACAATTCCAGACTTCAAGCTCTATTACAAAGCTGTCATCATCAAGACAGTATGGTACTGGCACAAAAACAGACACATAGATCAATGGAACAGAATAGAGAGCCCAGAAATGGACCCTCAACTCTATGGTCAACTAATCTTTGACAAAGCAGGAAAGAATGTCCAATGGAAAAAAGACAGTCTCTTCAACAAATGGTGTTGGGAAAATTGGACAGCCACATGCAGAAGAATGAAACTGGACCATTTCCTTACACCACACACAAAAATAGACTCAAAAGGGATGAAAGACCTAAATGTGAGACAGGAGTCCATCAAAATCCTAGAGGAGAACACAGGCAGCAACCTCTTCAACCTCAGCCACAGCAACTTCTTCCTAGAAACATCACCAAAGGCAAGGGAAGCAAGGGCAAAAATGAACTATTGGGACTTCATCAAGATAAAAAGCTTTTGCACAGCACAGGAAACAGTCAACGAAACCAAAAGACAACCAACAGAGTGGGAGAAGACATTTGCAAATGACATATCAGATAAAGGGCTAGTATCCAAAATCTATAAAGAACTTATCAAACTCCACACCCAAAGAACAAATGATCCAATCAAGAAATGGGCAGAAGACATGAATAGACACTTTTCCAAAGAAGACATCCAAATGGCCAACAGACACATGAAAAAGTGCTCAACATCGCTTGGCATCAGGGAAATCCAAATCAAATCCTCAATAAGATACCACCTCACACCAGTCAGAATGGCTAAAATTAACAAGTCAGGAAATGACAGATTTTGACGGGGATGCAGAGAAAGAGGAACCCTCCTACACTGTTGGGAATGCAAGCTGGTGCAGCCACTCTGGAAAACAGTATGGAGGTCCCTCAAAATTTGAAAGTAGAGCTACTGTACAGCCCAGCAATTGCACTAGTGTGTACTTACCCCAAGGATACAAATGTAGTGATCTAAAGAGTTATGTGCACCTCAATGTTTATAGCAGCAATGTCCACAATAGCCAAACTATGGAAAGAGCCAAGATGTCTATCAATAGATGAATGGATAAAGATTTGGTATATATATACAATGGAATAGTATGCAGCCATCAAAAGGAACGTAATGTCACTTGCAACGACATGGATGGAACTAGAGGGTATTATGCTCAGCGAAATAAGTCACTCAGAGAAAGACATGTATTATATGATCTCATTCATATGAGGAATTCGTAATCTCAGGAAACAAACTGAGGGTTGCTGGAGTGGTGGGGGTGGGGAGGGATGGTGTGGCTGGGTGATAGACATTGGGGAGGGTATGTGCTATGGTGAGTGCTGTGAATTGTGTATGACTGTTGACTCACAGACCTGTACCTCTGAAATAAATAATACATTATATGTTAAAAAAAAACAAAGATAGTAAGAAGGGAAAAATGAAGGGGGGAAATCGGAAGGGGAGAGAACCATGAGAGACTATGGACTCTGAGAAACAAACTGAGGGTTTTAGATGGGAGGGGGTGGAGGGATGAGTTAGCCTGGTGGTGGGTATTTAAGAGGGCACATATTGAATGGAGCACTGGGTGTTATATGCAAACAATGAATCATGGAACACTACAGCAAAAACTAATGATGTAATGTATGATGATTAACATAACATAATAAAATTAAATTAAAAAAAAAAACAAACACCATATATGTGGTTTGTTAGTGTTACAGAATCTAAACACATACATTCTGTGTACTAATGTTACTCTGAATTCATCTTAACTCTCATATTATCATTTTACCTTTGCTCTGATTTTTCATCTACTAATCTTGCTAAAACTATTAACTTCTTTTGCTGTATATATTTTATTTTATTTTTTTCAAGATTATTTATTTATTTGAGAGAGAGAGAGAGCGTGAGCACAGAGGGAGAGGGAGAAGCAGGCTCCTCACTGAGCAGGGAGCCAATGCTAGGTGGGGCTCTATCCCAGGACCCAGAGATCATGACCTGAGCTGAAGGGAGATGCTTAACCGACTGAGCCACCCAGGTGCCCCTGTATATATTTTATTTTATTTATTTTTTATTTTTTTTTAAGATTTTATTTATTTATTTGATAGAGAGAGAGACAGCGAGAGAGAGAACACAAGCAGGGGGGAGTGGGAGAGGGAGAAGCAGGCTTCCCGCGGAGCAGAGAGCCTGATGTGGGGCTCGATCCCAGGACCCTGGGATCATGACCTGAGCCGAAGGCAGATGCTTAACGACTGAGCCACCCAGGCGCCCCGCCCCTGTATATATTTTAAATATTATCTTAATTCTGTTTTTATTTTGCAAACAGAGCAGGTTACATACAAGAAAACGATTATAAAATAATGGATATATCAAATAGAAGGCAGAATGGCAATTCTATTTTTAAAGTTGATGGATACCATAAACTTTCAGATATGCAAAATAAGCCAGTTACTTTAGAGACAAGACAACTGATCATTTACATACTTGCTGGAAGCCTAGAGAAAACCTATCAAAGCTCTGTCACTGACAAATCCTAGAGTGCTTCTCACTCTGGGCATAAAGTAAAGCTCTCCTTTCCAAGTCTGTATATTTTAAATATGACCAAGAATTGTTTTAAGTATATATGAAAAATAAATCCCTAGTTTAGATTTCACTGCTTACTTTATTGTATCATTTTATTCACTACCAAAAAAGACCCACAAGAAACAAAAACACACCCAAATTTCATATGCTTTACTACCCAAATATAACACTAGAGCAATTTTCCAAATCCAATTAAAGATTTTACTGTAGTAAAACCAACATTCATATTGGAAGATGAGACAAACATCTGCTTAGTAAACTAACCATGTTATAACAGGCATTTACTGTTGATAGTTACATTTTATGGGGTATAATTTGACATCTGAATCAGCATAATTTTCTAGTAGAGAAATTTATCTTATACATGAGAGGTTTTAGGACAGTTGACTAATCCCAAGCCACGGTGATATCAGCCAGTATGTATAAAAGAGCTTAAAAAACAAAGTCCAAAGACTTGGGTCCAAATCTAGACTTTATGCATAGTAAGTATATTGGCTCATACTAGGCATTTAACTACCAACATCCATGTCTTGCCTCATCTGTAATATATGGGAGAATAATAATTGCTGCTTTGCAGTATGCTCTTAGGTTGGAATAGTGCAGAAGCAACATTAAAAGATTTCACTGCTATGAATTATTTCATTTGATCAATTTAGTATTATCTTTTGAGTCAGGCAACGCTTTGTTCTGGAATGAATACTTAACATCGTAGGTGAAATATCAATCCCTCTGCTATTTCTTGCTGCTGGTCATTGATCAAGTTACTCAATCTTTCTAAGACTCCGTTTCTTCATCTCTGAAGTGAAGATAGTCTCTACTTCATGGGGTCGCAGTCATGATTAAATAAGATCAAATGTGTAAGGCATCTCCTGGAAGATGCCAGCTAAATAGCAAATCTTTTTTTCTCTTTTTTCAGTGGGTTGATTGTAATGGTTGAGATGCTCAGTCATTGACTCTCAGTTTATTCCTTCATTTCAGTACGAAACAGAAATATCTATCTCAATAACCAACATTCATTATAGCAAACAGCATTGTATCCATTTGAAAGTAATCTCAGAACTTCAAACAATGTGTTTTGAAGAGCATCAATATTTGCTTACTTTTCCTTTAAGAATTAATTAAAAGCAAATGTCAGATTTTTATTAGAAAATTACATCAAGGTGACTTCTCTGGCTCATTTTAACTGTGTGACAATAACACTTTGATTAAAAAAAAAAAAAAAAGGAGCACCTGAGTGTCTCAGTGGGTTAAGGGTCCTACTCCTGATTTTGGCTGTGGTCACCATCTCAGGGTCTTGAGATCTAGCTCCGAGTCAGGCTCTGCCCTCAGCGGGGAGTCTGCTTCAGGATTTCTCTTCCTTTCCCTCTTCCCCTCCCCTGCTTGTGCTCACTCTCTCCCCCCCCAAAAAAACCAACCAAACAAACAGAAAAACCATGCTTTAAATGCAAATGTAATAAAGAAACCAAGAATTTAGGTAAGTTAAAGATTACCTGTTTCAAAATGCCTGCTGCCATTTCATGGCTACAGTCAAAGATTACATGGAACTCCTTGCCTCTTTTCATTTCCTTTAGTAAGGGTTTTGCATCCTTTGTATCAGCAGGTAGTTGACGGATTTTAAGCCTAAGATTATACCTTGATGGAGCTTTGATGAGCTCCTGCAATCGAATGAGACCTATAATGAAAAAAGGGGAGAAAAGAATATTAGAGAAAAAACAGAGTAGGTCATAGAATCATAGAACATATTCACTTCAACACCTGATTTTCTTGACCATGTATATGTGCATTTGATGGTGTGACCACTGAAATTCCTACTTCCTAACTCCACATCCCCAGTTATTTTTGTTAAAATGATCATTTCTCAAAATTCTTTAAGAAATTCTTTTACAAATTATGAAAGACATACATGATTATAAATTGATGTGAATAATTTAAATAAATAAAAGGATATAGAGCAAAATAATCTCCCTCTGTACCCCAATTCTGCTCCCAAAGCGTTGTCACAGTTAATAGCTTACAAATATTATTCCTCCATACATTTTCTATGCATTTCCACATATATACATAGAGCTTTGTTTTGTTTTGTATTTTACAAGAATAGTGGCTTGTGACAATGTCTTAAAAGTTGTTGTAAGTCAGTAACTATTGTTCTAGTTCATCCATTTCACACTGTATTTTATAGCAGACGTAATTTATGTTATTATTCTCTGGTGTTAGAAACTCTGGTTACTTTTTTGTTTTTGTTTACAAGTAATGGGCTAGTAATTTGGTATATACGTAAGAGTAAGGTAACTTTCTTTAATAAAATAAACTCTAAGTAGTAGCCTGAACCATAATTAAATTAAAGAAATAAAACTTTTTCGTATTATTTGCTAGATATAACATTAACTTCAGAAATAAATATAACCACACACATTATTAGTAAAGCAAATATTTTCCTAGAGAAGTAGCTCCCGAGTATGTGTTTCAAAAAATATATCAAATTAGCAGATACATGTTTAATATATCACAGAACTGTAAGATATTTTCCATTAACAGAGACAAATCATCAGATTTATTCTTTTATACAAACTTCAAGTAATGAAACCCCTTCAAGAACTCATATAAAAGACCCAATATATAAAAAATGTGATAAGAAAAAAAGGATCATCTAATTCTATCCTAGCTCGGATCAAATTAAGCAATTTCCTTGTCTCCTCCTCCTACTCTTCTTTCTTATTTACATTTATTCCATCTCATCTCTGTATTTCTCTCAATTTCTATCTTCCCTGAAGAACTACCTTCGTAAATATTAGTAGAACAAATAATAATAAAGGAATATATTTGTAAATAACTAATCTGGAGCTTTCTCTTTGTGAGTTTGTGTGTGTGTGTGTGTGTGTGTGTGTGTTACTTTACTTGGAAACTGGAATAACAGGAATAAAAATATATCTTATTATGAGTAAAAAAACTGTATATTAAAATAACATATGATCCAGAGAGTAAAATCTAATTCTAGGACTTTTTTTCATTCATTTTTTAAATAAATAGACCTTCATACATATAATGGTACACTTCAATATGTTTCAACATAGTTAATAAAATTAACATGACTAGTTTTCAGTATTTGCATCCTCAAATGAGACATACAGTTTAAAAAATATGTAAATTCACAAATATACCTAGTATCTTTTGCTTTTAAAATATTGTTTCATAAAATTTATTTATTTTATAATTTTGCCATTTAAAATTCTATAAATAATATTACATAAACTACACAGTATACTACAATTGTCTCATTTTGTTTTATAAATTTAAATATTTACTAACTATAGTAAAATAAATATCACATAATTAACTGATATTAAAGGTACCCATTAAACATAATATAATTCAGTCTAGAGAATTAACATGTATATAATGAGTACAGATGTTAACAAGCTAAACAAACATAAAAACAAATATTTGAATTTGTAATACCTGTAGTAGTTTAACACTGAACTTAGAAAATCCTCCAAAACATGTATAAAAGTCTATATATTTATTTGCACATGGGAATGCATTGTTTAACTACTTTTTATAAATAAACCAGAATATAATTGCAGGAAGGCAATGGCTCCCAAACTTTGGAAGGTATGACAGTAATCTATGAAGCTGGTTACAATCTAAATAGCTGAATTAGACTCTGCAGAGGATTACAATCTTCCCAGGTGATTTTCCTGGTCATCAAAAAGTGAGGCCAATTTCCAAAGATAAGTCTGGTTTCCGCTAAGTGTCATATGGGAGTCACTTTTGAACCACTTTGGCATAACGATATTATAAGATAAGAACTATATTATATTAGCTAGTAGCATAAGACAACAAAATAATTAATTCAAAGAATGAATTCCAACTTCATTAGGAAACATGAATCAGAAAACTGTAAATACAGCTGACTGTAGGAAAAAGAGAAAGAGAAGAAGACACCATTCATTTACTCCCACATCAAACAAATGTTTATTAAATTCTTACTATGGGTCAAGCAGTGTTCTAGATATTGGCAATACAATGAAAAGTAAAATAGACAAATTTCCTGCCCATACCATGTTAAAAATATGTGGGGGAGGGCAGGTAAAGGCTATTAAGCAGGCAATTATAAATGAAAAATGGCAAATAATATTTTGGTGGGGAAAATGCAATTACTGATGAAGAATACAGCAGAATCATCGAACTTGGAATGAGAATGCTCACGAAAATTACCTCAAAGGAAGTGACATTCAGTTAATACCTGAATAAAAGGAGTAAGAGTGGAAGGAATAGATAGGAAAAAAAAAAAATTTTTTTTATACTGGTAGGGAGGTGAGAGACCGTGGCAAAGAATCTTAAGAAACAAGGAAGAAGTGGTGACCAGTGTAATTTCAGAGGGCATGGGGCTGCTTAAGAAGCCCATGTAAATTACTTCAGAGTTAAGGTCTTAAGGGTAGTGGAAAATGCCCACTTGGAATCCACATTTCAAAAGAATCACTCAGATGCCCGACTTGGTTAAGTGTCTGACTCTTGGTTTCAGCTCAGGTCATGATCTCAGGTCATGACTGAACCCCATGTTGGGCTCCACACTGGGCGTGGAGCCTGCTTAGGATTTTCCTTCTCCCTCTCCCTCTAACCCCTCCCCTCTCACTCCCCCCTCGCTCTCTAAAAAAGAAAAGAACGAAAGAAAAGAAAAGAAAAAAGAAAAGGAATCACTCACATTTTCAATATGGAGGACAGATCAGAAGAGCTAAAACTGGAGGAAGAAAGAGTTGGAAGGCAGTTATAATAAAGCAGGTTAGGAAAGGCCAAGATGTGTGTCCAGGGCAAGATGGTAGGGAGAGATAGAAGTGGATGGACCAGAGAGAGATTTTTGAGAAAGTACTGACAGTACTTGGTGAGGGAGAGGGCTGAGTCAGGGAAGTTTCCCAGGTTTCTGGTTTAGGCGGCTAGGGGGAGACAGTGCTTCCACTGAGCATGAGATCATAGGAGGATCAGGTCAGCTGAGGGTTCAAAGTGAGAGGAGTGATCAGCCATGTCAAGGGTTGCTAGTTAACAAAGAAATAATGATAAACACTTTAAAATGTGTTTATTAAATTTAACTACAAAATCATTGATGACCTAGGTAAGGACAGTTCTACTAGGGTGGTTTGGGTAGATTGTTGTGCCATTACTAGGAGAAGGAGGGAGGTGGAGGTAGATTATTGTGCCATTAAAAGGAGTAGGAGGGAGGTAAAAAATAGACCCCTTCAAAACCATCTCCATGTATTTCCATAATGTAACTTAGTGCCCATCCTAATCAGATAGTGAAGAAACAGATAGGAAAATCCCGCTTCCTCCCATTAAATCAAATATTAAAGAAAACCTATGAAAATATCTTACAAATGCTTTTAGAGATCTTCAATTATTATTAAGAATGTAAGATGATATAAAACCCAAAATGTCTAAGAATTACCAAATTGGATTATCTTTAAACTTTTCCTAGCTCTGAATTTCTATTATTCTCATAAAATTATTTATATAGACACAGAATGTTCTAATACTAACCTCTGCCAAATAAAGGCTTACTTATCTCAGAAGATTTTATACAAGTTAAATATAAATTTTGGGGATTTAGTCTGTCATTGTAGAAATAGCTTGGGTGTTGGTTTGAATCTCAGTTCAAAAACATATGATCTGCATGACTTTGTGTAAGACATTATATCTCTCTCTGCTTTGCCTTCCTCTTCTCTATAATAAGGTAAAACCATATATGTATTAGTATATAAAACACCGAAAAAGGAACTGTCACATATCAGACTCTCAAAAAGTGGCAGTTGTCAATGTTTTTGTTATTTTTGCTAAGAATAGGAAAAATATATTTTTTTAAAAACTGCTGGTTATTAAATCTGTCCTTGGAAGTTATTTTGACACTAATTTAGACTGAAAACCTAATAACATCAAAATTTTAATCGAAATTTTAAGAGATTAACTCATTATCAAAGAAAAAGGAGCTACATAGTTACAGATTAGTCCAACAGTTTTGAACTGAAAAATCTCAAGTGATTCAAAAAAATAGAAATATTCAAAGCATAAAATCCACAAATAGTAATTGCAGAGTCCACCCTAACTATAAATACTGCCAAGTATTTTCAAGTCTCTTAAGAGCTCATGTGGATGGTCCATTGAGCCATCAGGTACAATAAATGTTTACTTATTCTCTTCACACACATATATCCCTGTTGGCATTAATGTAACAGATTTCAGTTTGCCAGATTCCCTGAGGAGTAATATTGAAGAGCTAAAATAGAAAAAAAAATAAAAAAATGAAAACAACTGCTGCTAGTAGGAACTGCCATCTCCTACTTAAGAATTAGAGTAAAATGTTGCTTTTATTCATTCATTCAACATGTATTTACTGCATGTCTACTATGTGCAAGACATCATTTCATGGATAAATATAGTGATTGGAATCATAGCATTTATTCAGTCTTGAACTGCATGAGATATAGTTTGACTTTGGCACTTTTTTTTTTTAAGATTTTATTTATTTATTTGTCAGAGAGAGAGAGAGCACAAGCTCGGGGAGCTGCAGGCAGAGGGAGAAGATGCTTGGGGCTGAGCAGAGGGAAGAAGATGCTTGGGGCTGAGCAAGGAGCCCAATGCAGGACTCAGTCCCAGGACCCTGGGATCATGACCTGAGCCAAAGGCAGACACTTAACCAAATGAGCCACCCAGGCGTCCCGACACTTTAATTTTTAATACAAAAGTTATTTCTGTAATGCTTCTCACCTTCAGTTTTTGGAATAAAATTAGTTCAGCTTTCCAATCAGAGGAAAGAAATCCAGAGAGCTGTTTGAATACTGAAAGTAGAAACATGATTTGTAAATTTTGCTTTTCACCATCTCCTGCACCAGGTGCTTAGACTTCTCTCTTGGCTTCCAAGTCTTCGTTGCTCTGTCCTGTGATATTGTTTCTCTTTTATCCATATTTTCACTCTAGATCCTTTGCCTTCCCCATTATCTGGCAATTACATACAAATCTCTGAGTTTTGTTATTTAAAACAACTATTTATAGTATGAGAGAGTTGACAAAAAGGAAGATGGACTCAAAATATTCAAAGAATGCATGTTTACCCACTTTATTCAATGAGTTATTTGATGGCATCCTTGCAATTTAATGTATGTGGATGGGGATTTTATCCAAAGGGAAATGGCCTTAAACAGCAGGAATGTCTAATTACAATACTGGGTATGTATTTTCCTCTGTAGATCTCTAGCGATCTTCCTACCTCCCCCAGTATTCCTCTGAAAATTATCATGTTCTAAAAAATTCCTATCTCAGAAAAGATTACCCTAATCAAATTCATCATATATACTTAAATATGCATGCTCTGTAAAATATAATAGGAAAAAAGTAAGCTTCTTAAAATAATTGAGATGATTTACATGTGGTCATTTCCTATGATTCCTTGGTCAAAATAGAGAAATAAAAAGACCCATCTATGAGATGAAATAAAAGAGTGAAATTTATTTTGTTGAAAATGTGGTTAATACAAATAATTTCCAAACAAAAATTTTCAGAAATGTAGTATACTTTAACAAATTTGGTACCCGATTAATTTATTTAATGAAAGAGTAGAATTATAACTCCTTAAAACAATCTTTTAGTTAAAATGCCCCCTCTTTCCCTAATGTAATTAGTTGATGTAATGATAATAAAAGAGAAACAATCTGCACAGATGGGTTCCTGAAAATCTTCTAACAAAAAAGAGCACTACATTGCAATTATCCCTTTATTTTGGTAGATGAATAACATTCTATTCCCTCTAATTCCTTCACTGAGAGTACATGTTTTTTAACCTTTTTCTGCTTTCAGATATTGTACAGTAGCTGAAATCAAGGTTTATCGTCAGCTTACAGCAGGACAGAGGCCTGCTCTTTTCAGAAGGTGCCATCAATTCAGCAAATAAGGAGAATCCAGAAGGAGCCATTTATGCACACTCCAGCTGGCACTTTCTTCTAAAGAGATCAATCACACCCCCCTCTCTGCAGGCCCAGCTTCCCCCAGCCCCAGGAAGGGAGTCCCAAGGTTCCTCCTATATCCAGGTATCCACTTCAGTAGCTACACAAACTAGAGTCTTGCCGCAAACCTGGCTCACTCATCAGGGCTATTTATCATTTTAGTGAATGGGGTCCTTGTGCAGGCCAGACCTCTCCCCTACCGTCCAAATGTATTGTATAATAAACTATACAAAAATGACTCATCCACAGTCAGTGTTTCATCATCAACCCTACCCCCTTTTCTTTCAGTTGAGAAAAGAGAATTCATTGAGAGACCGAACATCTCAAGGAGTTATTTTTATTGGAATGCTTTATTTGTGCCACAGAGTGTTTTAGACTTTTTATTTTTCTTTTTTAAAGTAGGCTCCATGTGTAGCATGGAACCCAATGTGGGGCTTGAACTCATGACCCTGAGATCAAGACCTGAGCTAGGATCAAGAGTCAGATGCTTAACCAACTGAGGCACCCAGGCACCCCTGTGCTACAGAGTGTTTTAAAGAAAACTGAATAAAATATCTACACCAGGATTTTGTAGTCTATCCTAATGTGTTAAATACAGACAAGGGAGCTAATCGTATTAAGAAAATCAAAAGTGGCTTAGACAAGAGAAGTAGATTTCCATTGAAAAAAATTCTGTCTCCAAATTTTTGTCTGCCCTCCTCCCTTTGGGGATGAGGTAGATTTGTTCATCAGTACAGGGAAAATAGAAAATAAAGAAAATTGGAGTCTAGAATAAAAAGGGAGAAGAGGAAGGGAAAATGAGAAGAAACTTCCAAAGTGGTTTTCATCTTCTTAGAAGAGAGAGAGAAAGTTATGTGGAGTAAAATTGGAGGGCTGGTCTCCTGGGAAAATCTTCAGATTTTAACAATAACCTGACAGAGAGGGAATGCCTTCTCTCTTTTTGAAATTTGCTGTATATTTAAAGTAGGATAGAGCCTAATATATTCAAAACTCAAAACATGTAAAATACTTCAGCATTATATATTAGAAACCAAGCCACAAATGAGTTTTAATTTACATGCCAAGGTGAATTGACTATGTGTGGCTCCCTAGAGCACTGTGTAAAAAAATTTTTGAGACTAGTTCTGTGTTCAGGGGCATGTTTCAATAAGGGATTTGAACCTGAGGTATGGGGTAGGCATAGTGGCATCATGTATTGGTCATCCTTATATTAAAACCTCCTCCTTACTTATTAGTGTCATCAAATTCTATCCATGATATTGTTTTATTGATGGCAAAGCCTTTCTATGCTTCAGAATGGAAAATATTACAGTGCAGACCATACATTTTAGGCACCATGCTCTTTATGTGAAGGCAAGACCCATGGTTCAACATTGAACCATGATGCATTCAAATAAGTAGAATCCAAACAGGAATTCTGACTCTTACAGTCTCCTAAAAACATTAAAAATGTGTATAAATTGTCTGAAGCAAACTCATTAAAATTCTATATTGTTTTTTTTCTCAAACCCCTCAAATTCTGAAAACTTGCATTGACACATAATACACATACATGTGTGCATTTGTGCACACACACAGGCTCACTTGCATACACACACACACACCCCTCCTCTGTTTCTATTTCCCTGGGAAATTTTATTTATGTCTGCCCTGACTTCTCCCCACAGGATAATCTGGCCATGGTGTTTCTGTTCTTTCTGTTCTGTTTCCATTTCTAAAGTCCATACCACACATGTTCACAATATTGATCTAGAAAAGCAGAAGCCTCCTAGGAAGGCCTAAGTGGGGAAGGCATAAACTAGCGGTACCTGAATAACCTTTAGCAGGTTAGTCATGGAGAAAGGCTGAGACCTTTCAAACATATTTGCAACCTATTCATAAGTCAGTCTTATACGTTGCATCATGATGCCAAATTTCTGAACCATATTGTGGCATGGCAGTCTGCATCGATCCCACCTCATTAACTTTCTACTGAATGGCTACAGACAATATTTAAATTTTCCAAATTTTAGTTTTCTCACCTGTAAAAATGTGATCACAATAACTATTACAATACAGAAAAAATCAAATGAGCTAGTGCATATGAGTCAGTTAGTACTGTGCCTGGCACAGATTCACCCTCCTTACTGGTTTCTGGTAATTAGTTCTCCCCGGAACTCAAAAATCACTGGTGTGTGTGTGTGTGTGTGTGTGTGTGTGTGTGTGTGTGTGTGTGTGTGTCAGTAGGCTCTGTTTTCTCCCCAAACTCTGCCTGCAATCTTACGCGTGGTCTCTATCAAAATCTCTTCATTTAAGCATCTAAGTAAATCCTGCTTCCTGCTAGGAACTCCATCTACATGCCAATAACTCCCAAATTTATATCTCTTGCCAGATACTTCCCTGAACTCTAGAGTCCTAAATTCATTTTCCTATTTGACAATTGTGTAGTAAAAAATTAATCTTGTCAAAGAGAGGTCTGGCCTTTGCTATTGTCTCCTGGGAGGTAATCTCTAAGCCCTTGGAATGTCCTGTCTGATCAGAGTGCCTTTGTTTATCTGGGAGCCTTGGGCCACACAGGATAGACTAACAATGTGATTTACGGTAGGGGTTTTGAGTCATGAAGTAGCAGCTCAGCCTCTGGAGGGGCTAGAAACTACAGGTGGGCCAAGTGCCTAGTTAGCCATGCTTACGTGATCAACCCCAGTAAAAACTCTGGACACCCCAATGCTCACATGAGCTTTCGTAGTTGGCATTACTCCATGCATAGTGTCACCCACTGTTGCCCAGGAAAGTTAGCAATGTCCACAAGTTGAGTTGTTGGGAGAAGACAACTGGAACCTCTGAGTGTGGACCTCTTCTGGACTCTGCTCCATGTGCTTTTTCTCTTGGTTGATCTTAATCTGTATCCTTTTGTTATAAATTATAACAGTGAGTATAACAGCTTTCAGTCATTCTGTGAGCTATTCTAGTGAATTATCAAACTTGAGGGTGATATTGGGGATGTTTGAAATTGCAATCAGTCAGAAATGAGGGTGGTTTTGGGGACTCCTGAATAATGCAACATCTCTACTTTGATGTATAGTAAATACTACACAGCATTCCAAAATTGGCTCTTCACGTCCCCAGCCTCCAAAACTGCTCCCCACTCAGTCTTCCCCACATAGTATAATGGCAACTCTTATAATTCCAGTTACTCAGGCCAAAAACCTTGGTGTCACCTTTGATCAGCTCTTGCTAGCATACCTTACATCCAGACTATTAGAAAATCCTTTTCTACCAACTCTTACTGCTTCTAACACACTGGATTGAGTTTTACGATCTCGCAAATGGATTATTGTAAAAGCCTCCTAACTAGCATTGCCCTTACACATTTTTATGTCCATGTATATCTAGTAGCAATTCATAACCTGTTAGGCTTATTTCATAAGTCCGGTGAGTGCAGTGATTGGGAGCTTTTAAAATAGTAAGGTGGGGATGAAGATGGCAGGAAGACACAGAAGAGTTTAAGTACAGGCCTGGATACAATAAGAGTGGTTAGGTGGAACTATGCTTAGTGGCCACTGAAATATGGAGTCCTGAGGCTCAACTCAATTGCAAAGAATTGAGTCAATTCACAACAAATTCTAAAGCATGAGATACATTATGAGAGTGGCTTATGGTTCTCTAGGACAAGTGGAGGGAGATATTGTGCTTCCAGACAACTAGTCCATCTAAACTTATTCCAATAACAATACAGAGAGCACAATGCCATCCTGCTGGGTAGGGTCTCCGAGAGCTCTTGAGTTCAGAATGGGGGAAGCAACAGGGATAATGGGGACAAAGTAGAGAATACCAGAACTCCTTCCATGTGCTTGAAGCTGGGTTCAAGCTGCAAGACTAGCTCCACACCACCTCACAACAGCCTGCCTCACAAATGGACTGAACTGGGGTGTTACATGGAGTGTGTTTATGATACCTGGAAGGCAGAGGATGCCAACCTAATTACTACTCCTGAAGTCAATACTAAAATATGTTGTCCCCATTTCTTCCCTCACTGTTATGAAAAAAAAGTAATTATGTCATTATTAGAAAGCAAACAGTGCTTTTGACCATGCCAAGGCTGAAACTCTTTGGCTGCTATAGCCTCAGGGTCTAAGTTCAATATGTGCTAAGGTCAATTTTCTATTTAGAATGCTCCATTTGTGAGGAGCCAATAGAATAAATGTTGTATTTCTATCTTGCTTACTGTTATTACAACCTGTTCACATCTGATTCATGAGAGGATAAGCACGTTAGTGACTGGTTTCCAGCCGAGGTAACTTAAGGGCTGTGCATTTGAGGGGCGCCACAGTCACGGTTGAGTGGCTTGTTCTAGGCTGACACAGCCCCAGGTCCACCCTATCATCTAATTTCTCTTTGTCCTCTTCATATAGCTGCTGAATGTGGGCCTAGGCCTGGTGTAATGAGAGAGGGCAAGTAAAAAGCAGGACAGTTTAATAAGGCAGTTGTATTTGTCAGAACTCTTTTGGTAATATGTGCAGACCTTATTCACACTGCGCTGAACAAAAATGAAACTCACTGCCGCCTATAAACTCCAGGCATGGCTGGAGACGACCATTCTTTCTCTGCTGCTGTTCTCTCTTCCTCTGTGTTGCCTTTGCTACCCCCCAACATTTTCCCATTTGATGGAACAGATGACCAACAGAATTCCACTCTAACAACAGAGATTTTTGTCTCAAATTCTGTCAAAATCCTAAGAAGGACTGCATCTGGCCCAGATTGGGATTATGTGGTGGGAGTAGAAGGGCTGAAGTTAGATGCCTTAGTGGGTTGTGTGACATGAAAGTGAGGCTTGCCTGAACCATAGAGACTCAAAAGATTCCCTCAAAGAGATTCTGGACAAACAAGTAAATGCCACCCAGAAATGCATCACAACAATGTTTTAGAAACTCTCTACAAAGAAAGTACTTTAACTTGTGACCAGAGTTTGGTTATATTTTGATTTAATGGTTGTTTTCCATTAATGTTACTTTATTATTTTTCATCAGACTGGGGCCCTTTCAGGAGTCTAAGAGATAGAGATATTAAGTACATAGTAATTAGACCAGGACAGCAAGCACAACTCAGGAACATTCTAGGCAAACCAGGAGTTCTGTATGGTCCTCCCACTTCACAGCATTCTTTGTCCTTCATCATAGTCACTTCATCACCTGCTGTCTTGGCAGTGTTACTGACCCACCCTCAGTGGGACTGCCCCACCCCATTGTTCAATTCTGATGGCCACACTGCAGGCTCTTTGTCTCAAGACAGTCCTGCTCGGGTGCACACCTGTCTTTCTATCACTCTACCCGCCCTCTCAGCTTGCGATAACCCAACTTCCACCCTCCAGACAGGGGCTGATTAGCCAGCCTGCTGTCATTTAATCCCCACTTATGTCCAGGTCAGTGCAGTTCTGAAGCCACAAATGATCCTTCCTAGCTCTTATTTTGGCTCTGTCCCAGGATGCTGCTGTTACTGGGTTTATCCTGCCACTTCATACATCAAATATGATTTAAAATTGATGCTGATGAAACAGTGTGAGAAGTTTTATGTGGTGGGCCCATGACTAACAATAAAGGCCAGAACTACTACATGCTGGTGGGAATGCTAAGTAAAATGTGACCCTTAAGGAGCTCAGATTTTATTTCATATTTTTGTCCCAGAAAAGAATACTATTAACCCCAATGCCTTCAGCAATTATGCTCATTCAGCATATATGAATGGTTGAAAGATGTGAATATATCAGAATTACGTGGCAGCACATAACATGTGTTTGAATTGGGAATGCAGAAGTAAAATATGAAACATAAACAGTAGATGTTTGCCATCTATGAGATTACAGCATAGTGGGGAGATAGGTATGCAAATCATTTTCTACAATGAATTCTATGTAATAGTGTGAGTGTCTCTAAAGTGCAGTGGAAGTGGTAGGGATAGAATGCCTAAGGAGGGGTAACCATTTGGTACGTGGAAAAAGATGGATGATCTTGGAAAAAAGAGGAAAGTGCATGTACAAAATATAATGATATGAGAGTATGGAAGTTCCAAAATCTTGTGAGCTATTTGGTTGGTACTGCTGGAAAATCAAGTATAAGCTGTGATATGGTGGGAAGTGAGGCTGGACCAGCAGCAGGCAAGAACTGGTTATGAAGGACATCTCCTTAGATTATACTTTGTAAGTAGAGGAAGGAAGGAACTTCATAGTTGCAAGTACTTAAAGAATTCAGGCTGGCTTATGCAGAAAGAGAGAATTGATTAGAAACATTCAGGTAATTTCATGAAACCCCAGCATGGGAATTCAGTCTTTCCTTAGAGACCAGAAACAAATAGGAACAAGGTTAGAAAGATATCACTATCTTTCACTTCTGCTCTTTTTTGTGTGCTGGCGTCATTATTCTCTTCCTAATGAGACTGGTTTTCTCTGATTCACAGTTCAAATAGGAGACATGGCCATCTTTCAAATTCACTCCTGAATTTACTTGTTATAGGTCCAGCAGCTGGCAGAGACCAACTCATCTCTCTTGGTTCCAATTCCAAATTCCTGGATAGGGAATCTAATTGGCCCAGCTATGTTAACTCTTGGTCTACTCAACTGTAACCAGAGACACAGACTTACCTTAAGCTATGAGAATCAGCCTGGGCCCCACCTCTGAAGGTGAGGAAGCTAGGGGATTTAGGGAGTTAGACGTGCTTCCCCTGCCCACTGTGGCATCACTAAGGAAGTTAAGGCGAGTGAGATGAACAAATTTTCCTGTTAAAAAATCACTCTGGTGGTATTTCTTTTTTTCTTTTTTTTTTTTTTTTTTCATCCAAAATCTGTTTATTGGGATAGTGTCCCACTCATCTTGATTCAGGGTGCTTTTAGTGCTGCTTCCGCCTGAAGGAGCATCCTCCTGTAAGCCTTGCTTTTCCTCCTGTGGGCTGGCAAAGGACAGTGGAGCAGCCGACACACAGAACTACCGTTTGTGCGTGGCTAAAGACGGTGGTGATTTTGTAGCATTTTGGGCACTTCACGTCCATGAAGTAGGAGTTGGGGCTCTGCACCAGGCGCTCTTCTTGTGCCTCCTCTTCTCCTCTTCTGGGGACGGGTGCAAGAGATCCTTCGCGAGGGGCATGTTCTCAACGGGAGGTCGTCACCGCCGGAAAGGACTCTGGTGGTATTTCTGAGGATGGATTTGTGCGTAGTAAACTAGGGGACATTGACAGTGAAAGATAATCATGAAAAGGAGGCTGTCTTGTGTTTTAGCCTCTCTCAGCATAAGTGAGAGAATAGCAGGAGGAATTTCCTCTACTCTGCTTCATCCTTGGTTTGACTAATGTCCTACCACATGTCTGGATGCATTCTCTATTATTTATTTCTCTGGAAACATATCTCGTATAAAGAAGAATCGTCACTGAATTTAACTACATCCTTAAGTGAGGCAATGTGTGTTGATTTTTTGAATTTCGACTTCCGCTCCAAAGACTTTTAGGTTGCTCTGAAACACATGCCACATGGCTAACATAATAGACTTACATTAGTCAAGATCAGGAGAGTGACGTGTAACACCAGAAACCCAATCTACTAGTTTGTAATGAGGACTATATCTATCACAAGCGTGGCAATATTTGAATTGCAGGACCACAACATTCTCAAATTACATCAGAAACCATATCATAATCTGAAGATTCCTTAATATTATTTTGGCATCAGAACAAAGGGAATTGGCCCAATGAATGTAACAATCATTTGTTGTGGGTTTGTGTTTTATCCATAAGAACTCTGTGAAGAGGTACTGTTGTCAGCCCCAATTTGCAGATGGTGTGAAGACACTGATATCTGGGTTATTATGTTCAAAGTCTCATGGCTAGAAAGTCACAAAGCCACATTCAAACCCTGGGAGTCTTTTTCTAAATCCAGTACTGAGTCTTTGCATCCTGAATGCAATAACTTTGGTCTTACTGGTAACCCATCAGCTAAGAATCTATGTTTCATTAACAATTTTTAGATGTGTCATCTGTGTTTTCCTGTGTAAATCTCTGTTTTTAAGAAACTCAAATATCCAACCAATTCTCTTTCTGATGAACATATTCTTTTTTGGTTATATTGGTACCTTCAGACAGGATATAATCACATCGTGTTTAGCTGGAAAACATTCTTTTAAGGTAGTTTTGCAAGTTTTCATTCTCATTCATTATGTTTTGATTTCACTATTTTAACTCTCAGAGGGTGACTTAATTTCCAGGTGTTTCCAGAGTACTTTACTCCAGCCTCCAACGGTGACAATGGCACATAGAGTCCACTGAATTGTGCTGTAGGTCGTATGATATCCATTCATAATGAGTTTGGGAAGTAAAATTATTCTATTTGCTACCTATTTGTTATACAAACATAAATTCTGTCATTGCATTTAAACATAAATCTTATTTCTAAATTTCTATTCTAAAATATTTTTAGAGATTAAACATATACATGTTTAAATACATGTTAAACACATATATATATATCTTGTATATATCTTGCATATTTTCCTTTTTTGCTTCTGATTATCATTTTCCACTTCTATGGCTTTCCAAGTCCTTCCCACTTTCCCATAAGTCAACTAAGAATCTTTCAGTCTTAGTAAGATGAAGGAGGAATCCTTCTCTACTAAATCCTTCTCAAGCAATAAGCTTATGCATTATATGATCTCTCATAACTAATATTAAGCAGTAGTCCTTAATTGTCATTCCATGTGGAACTCCTGAATATAGGGTCTAGCTGCCAATCCTCTGCCTCCCCCCACAATGCATTGTTCCTTGCTCCCGTTGCTTATCAGTATGATGCAATCTTGCCAGCTCCACTAATTCGTCCCTTAATTTTATATCCATAGTCCCTTGAGATTCATTCTAAATTCTTTCATAAAAGAAGAAAGTAAAAACAAGTTGTTCATTATTTTTATTCTTTTGCAACCCAGAGGATTTTTGATAATGCTATTTGATAATATTTAGATCACTTACTATATACAAAATTTGTTTTACTAATTCTTCACAAAACTTTCCATTGTCAAGGAAGGGCTGAGAGTAGTACATGCAAGGTGAAGAGTAGAAATGAGAAAGATTTCAAAGAAGAGGTAAGTAGAGGAGTGGGCTGGGCATGGAGAATGGTTCAGAAGGCAGAAGTGATGGCAGAGCCATTGTGGGTCACGTGGTATGGAAGCCTGAATGAATCCATAACCAGGCCTCATCCACGAGACAATATGTGGGTGGAAAGGAAGCAAAGTGTGAGTGGGAAGTAGCATGGCTGAGATAATGCAGTAGTAGGACAGCACTTCCTCCCAAATTGAAACCTAAATCCAAATCATAAACTTTGCTTTAATGTGGGCTGATGTCGACCTTACATGCGTCACAGAGTTGAGTGAGAAATAGGAGTGAAAAAAGTCCAGTAGCAGTGGGTGGTATATAATTTCACTCTTTTAGCCATTCAGACACTAGAGATCCTAGGCCAGCTACCCAACCTGTGGAAAGGCTCTTTTAGCTGGGGATATAGAAGTAGACATCAGTGAGAATAAAGCTTGAGGTTAGTATCCTAGTCAAATTAGTTGTAATTCATAAGCAATCAGTCTTTAATTCCAGCAGAAGGTTGGCAAAAAATGTAAAACATAACAAAATAAACAAATAAACATCAGGATCCCAGTTGTAACTTGGTATAGTTGTAGGTGCCAGAGAGTCACCATAAGATACAAAGATCTTGATTTAAAACAGGAGATGAACTCTAAACCCAACTTGTACAAGGTCAAGGCTTATGTTAAGCTACTAGGCTTGCTATTCACAAATTTTAATATTAGATATTTATTCGATTTATGATATGCATTTATTAAGCAGCTGTTATGTAACAGACCTTATCCTAAGTGCACAGACTACCATGAACTGAGGATCATTGAGACCTCACAGTTTAATGGGGGAGATGGACGATACACCATCAGTTGCAATGCACTATGGTAAGTACTACCAAGCGGGAAATGGAGAGGCAGGGACACTTTTCTAGTAGAAAAATGTGTTAAATGAAATTTTAAAGAACCATGAGTAAAACAGGCAAAGAGGGGGGCTTAACTCTTGGAGAAGAAGAAAAATATCTTAGAGGGAATTTAATGCACAAAGGTATTGGTAACAGCATGGTGAGTCTGGGGAATTTCAAAGAGTTCAGTTTGCCTGGCATTGAACAAGAAAGAAACAGGGTGGTGAGAGACGAGGAAGGAAAGGTAAGCAGATGCTGTGCTCCTAGGTAGGCTAGGATGACAGCTCAGAAAATCAGAACCAGGTAAGTAAGTAAATTAGGAGTCTGGGGTATAAGTCGCCAGGAGAAACTTTGAAGAATGAAGCAGATATAATGTTCTGAGTGGGTAATTTGCTATAAAATAAATGAGAGCTGCCTAGGGCAAGCAATGATGACAGAGGTCTGGTAGAGGGAGTCAGTTACATAATCTCAATGTGGTGTCCTTCCACGGGTAGGCTCTGCTTTCACTCTTTAAATCTGTTTACAACCTTCAGGCAACTTTCAGCACATTTTGACATTTTCCAAAAGAAAACCTACAAGCAGAGATTCTACTGAAAAGTTAGTGAAAGAGACAGGAGAGAAGATTATATCAGAAGACATACCCAAGTCTCTCTTCTTGGTTATGTGACACATAATCTCCTTCCAAAGCATGTTTGGCTCTTCACTGCATACATTGTCTAAGTCTGTCCCTCTTTCCTGTGGCAAACATGAACTCCACCTCACCTCTCTCAGTCTTAAGGACCAGCTGACAGAGAAGCCCCGGAGGTCTATCCACCAAGTGGGCTTATTAGAGCAATCACAAATTGGGTCTCTCCTTCAAGGAGACTGCAATGCTACCTGCTATGAAAAATCCTTCATATTATTAGAATTGGCCACAATTCTCTCCGTTCTGCACTATCAAGTCTTTCTTCTCTACTGGCTTATTTTCTTCAGAATACAAGCATATTATTATTTAGTTTTAAATAAATTTTCTCTTGACCCCAATTTCCCCACCAGCTATCCCCTCATCCCTCTGTTTTCTTTTGTAAGAAAGTTCTAGAAAGAGTTACCTATATTCACAGTCTCTGATTCCTCACCTCCCATTCTCACTTAAGCTCGCTCTAATCAGGATTTTGGCCTCACTACTCACTCCCCTGAAACTGCTCAACATCACCAATGATCTCCAGGTTGTTAAATTCCATGGTCAAGTCTCAGCCTTCCTTTCTCTTGACATATCAGCAATACAGCTCCCTGCTTCCTTGATAGGATTTCTTCGCTGATTTCCAGGATACCCCATACTCTTGGTTTTTACTTTCTCTTACAGCCGTCTCATCTCCTAGTCTTCTTTTAATTCTTTACACTCATTCCTATGGTGATCTCACCCAGTTTCCTGGTTTTAATACTACTCTCAAATGAATATTTCAGCCCAGACTCTACTGGATCTCCAGACTACTATCTCCAACTGCTTATTCCATCACATCTCTATTTGAGTGTTAGTAGACACCCAAAACTTAACATCTCCAGAGCTGTACATTCTGTTCCATTCCCAGTTCCCTGTTCCCATTTTGGGAACAGAGTCAGTTGGTGGCAACTCCATTATTCAAGTTCCACCTCAAAATGTTTTCTTTGCTTGTAATGCTCTTCTCCACATGCTTTGCTCTCTCATCTGCTTTGACCAGCCTATTCTCTGTCTTCTTCCACTAGAATATAAGCTCCATGGAGGCAGGGCTTTTTGTCATTATTTTTTGGATGCATCTCAAATGATGAGAGCACATCTAGTACATGATAGATGTTCAAACCATTTGTTGAATGGATGAATGAATTACATGATCTTTAATCCCAAGAAGCTTACAGTCCTTTTGGGGAAAGAGATTATATGTTGCAGAAAAGAATGTTTCCCAGGCAGAATGTGCTAAGTGATAAGTGAGTAGAATAGATCCAAAGTGCTAAGACATTGTTTTTTCTAAGGATTCAGAAGATTGGACTCAATTTGAATAATTCATTCTGGGGGAAAATTGATCATAATCTAGGGAAGTGAGGATGGGAGTAAAACATTTTAGATGAGAGCAATTTAGGGCCTCAATGCCATTGCATTTCTGAATTTAAAAGGAGGCTATTTGTTGCCAGAAAAAAAAAAAAAATACAAAAAGAGTTTGTTCCAACTGGAGGTCTCTTTCTTCTTTGTCTACAAAACTGCAAAACAATACCCCACTAATGGGTTTTTTGGTTAATGCATATGCAGTGGCTGTTACTAGGTGCTGGGTGTGGGTGTAAAGAAGGAAAGAAAAAAACTGGTCTATAATCCCCATTTCAAATCAGATTTTTTTCAAGTCAGTTAACTGCAAAATAAAGAGGAAAGGGAATTAAATAGTTACTTAGAAACAAAAGAAAAAATGTTAAGTGGGCCAAGGAAAAAGCTTTTAGCAAATGTGAAAAAAAAAAATCACACTGGCACTGATGATGGGCTACTTAGGAGTGATTATTTCTAATGGAGCAAAGAGGGGCAGTGGGTGCTGTGAGGTGCAGGCTAGAGTCTCCTCAAAGAGACCCTGGGCTTCCTGACTGTCACTTTCTGCTGGGGCCAGGGTTGACTTTCTGTCAAAGCACCCCCACTCCTGCATCAGCTGTTCTAGGCACAGCCAATTATGAAGTGAAACCATTTGAGGTACAGCTTTTCTTTGTCCATTGAGGATTTTTTCAGGGGCAGTTGAGGGCTAAACTGAAATGGAAGCAGACAAAATTTATCTTTGCCTCAAGACTCCCCTCTTGCCCTTCCCTTCTCATCCGTGACCCCTCTAATGCTTCAGGAACCAAGGGGACTGCAGACTTTTCCTTCTCCTAGCCAAAGAGAGGAAGATATATTTCTGATCATTTAGACTGACATCTTTACTAATTGGTTTCTAATCTTTCCTCTCTTGGGGATTATTAGTGTTTTAAACCTTTGCTCTTCAGTTGTGAGATCTAAAAAAATTCTGCCTACTCTGGAAGGTTAAAGAAAATTTAAGCATCTCAATTAATTCTAACAATAGAGTCCAACCTGCTTTCAGGTTGCTTTGGTCAAAGGAAATGGTAATTTGTCTGGATCTCCCAAGAAGTCCTGTTGTAAAGAATTTATCAAGGAGCACTGAATCAGTTTTAACTGTATGAGACATCCCTGGAAGATCTAGGGATGGCAGAAACGCTCTCCTGGCCTTTACTCCTCTCATCTGCAACCCTAAGGTGTGGTCTCTGTTCAGACTTGGTACAGAGGACCCCCTTGCACCCTCTTCCTCCCATACTATATAACCTCTTTTTCTTCCCTTCCTCAGCCACCTGGTATCAGCCATCAAGGATCCAGGCCTCATACTCCAGGCTTTCTCCCTTGACTCTTGGCTGATAACTGGTTTGATTTCTTTGACTCTACCCTGAAGCATGTTGACCCTGCTGGTACCTTGAACATTTTGTAAACTCATTTGCCTGTTTGCTGTAAATCTTACGTCTCCAAGTTCATTAGAGGGAGGATGTCCAGAGTAGATTAGGAAGGAGATACAGTTCTAATAATTTATGAGAATACAGGCAGAAGCTCAGGTATGGCTTGTACTTATATGAGGACTAAAGTGATCTCTGAAAGTCAGGGCTGATTATCAGCTAGTAAACATCTTTTAGTTGTATCAGCTGTTGGTGGATGCCTATGAGGAAATTGGTTGTGAAATATTTTTAATATTACTCCAACCTACTGTGGCCCAGAGGCAAGGTGGTAGAATGGGAAAGCATGGACTTTAGATTCAGCCAGACACGGTAATAATGAAATGTGTGACCTTGGCCAAGTTACATAACTTCCTTACTTCTTCTATGCTCTCTGTGGTTTTTCTGTGCCTCCTGCAAGGCTTAAATAACATGACAGGAATAAAAAATATATACCACAGTTTCTGGAGCTATTTTTATTTTGCTTATTTATTCATTTATTTATTTATTTATTTGTTTGTTTGTTTGTTCGTTTGTTTTTATTCCAGAACCTGATCTCCTTGGAGGGAAGTAAGAGGGGGGAAGTAGTTAGAAAGGAGCTTCTGGAAAAAGAGTGGTTCTGGTGATTATTCAGAACGTGTAGTCCCTTTAGTTCCTATAATTTTAAAAGTATAATTACTATTATCTCAAACAGTAAACACATAGAATCATAGGTTGATAAACAACCCTTATAGCTTTAAACTCAAGCCTTAGTTTATCAGGTGAATCTCCACATTGAGGACATTGAATAGCAATGGTACACAGTATCCTGACTCATAATTAAAAAAAAAACACTAAAAAATCATTCTAAAGGAAATTTTCACATCTACCTACCAGGGAAATCGAGATAACTCGGTGAAACTATCTCTATACAGATATGAGGTAATAAAGCCTGAAATTTGTGGTTTCTGATGATCTAATAGAACACCAGAGTAGAGCTTTAAGAATCTGATGAATAGTTTATGTATCTTTGGTCTAATTCAAATCTCAAATATGTTCTTCATTTTTGTACCTCCAGAACCTGGAACAGTGTCAGGCATTTAGTAGGTGACTAAAAAATGCTCATAATAGAGATACTGCTCCCCAATCCTAATTGTATTGAGCCTATGTATATTAATTTCTAAGCTACAGATAGACTTCTAAGCCATACTTACCTTGAAGCTATGGTGTATCTTTATTGTAAATCTGCAAAGTAGTTAACAAAAAACAATGCCTAGGAACATACTAGGAGAAGCCAGTGGGTCTTCATCAGGGGTGACGTTGCCTCCAGGGGACATTTGGCAATATCTAGAGATATTTTTGATTGTCAGAACTAGGAGTGGGGAATGCTACTGGCATTTAGTGAGTAGAGGCCAGGGATGCTGCTAAACATCCTACAATGTACAGGACAGCTCCCCACAGGAAAGAATTATCTGGTCCCAATGTCAGTAGTATCAAAGACGAAAAACTCTGACCTAAGCATTGGATATTTGAGACTGGCTCTTAGCACATCACTGTTATATATAATTCTGCTTTCTGCTTCCCATGCCAAATGCTTTATGTACTCATCCATAAGATGTGTATTCCAGCCATTCAGGTAGATTTTCCATTATCTAACTTCACTTTGCCTTCCCTTTTACAATATGGCAGAAGCTTTTCATCTCTAGTAAAAAAAGCAAATGACTTAGTGAGTTGTATGAGGGGCATTATGCATCCTTTTTTACAGTGACAGTCTGCTGGTTCAGATATAATCTTTATCTCTGGAAAAGTGGAGATACTAAATGTCATTTACTCATCTCTGCTTATCTCCTATTTTTGTTTGTCTGGCTGCAGTTTTGTAATCTCATAAAACAAAACCATGGCTTAATGTGCAC